>NW_020897961.1:2463088-2500761 GCF_003984885.1 Neopelma chrysocephalum
TGTGATCTGTGAACCTTCAGGAACTCAGGCTGTATCTGTAGAAGGGACTGATTCATCTGGAAAACACAATGGGAACAATTTCCTCTCCCTTGGTAAGAACAGATTCCACATTTTTTTGAGAGATTCCCAAGAAAACTACTCTGAGACTATCACAGAAAGGGGAGATCAGAATAGTTTAGTTATTGGTGGCAGTGCCAGTCCTTAAAAATTACAGTTAAAATATTACACTTGTACAACCTCTCCGTGTACTCACCAACACACTTCTGCAGAGATGCTTAAACTAATTACTGTTTTGTGGACAAGGGCATAAATTAGATCAGTAATTAAAACCTGAAGTTCTGGGAGTTGTGTCAGAAACCTGGATGTCACAATTTGGAACTGATGCCCACAGATCTGTTTGTTGGAGGGTGACAGTGCTCCTAAGGAAATGCTGAGGAATAAGGTGACTATGGAAGTAACAGGGAAAAAACCCACCAGACTGATGAAGTTGATGTAGAAGTCCAAACATTTTGTCTCGGATCACGAAATAAAAATTGCACCAGTCTGCTGATACCTATGCTGAGACACAGGAGAAAAACCAGCAGCAGAACATCTGAGGCCAAACAACCCAAAAAGACAGCAATGAAAGGAAAAAACCCAAATGTCCCCAGATTGGTGAGACAGAAGAGGACACCAAGAGCACTTTGGTTCCACTTTAGAGCCAAAGTCGGTGCCCCTTCAGCCTCTTCCTTCAGTTGGAAGCTCTTTCTCTCCCAGCTGTTCATCCAGGAGCTGATGGTGGAGTCGGAAGAGCTGTTGCTCACTTCAAAGGGGAGCTTCTAGATTCCAGATAATGGTGCTGGTTAATAATTCAGCTCCTAACACACATCGGTTTGAAACATTTCAGGAAGGAATGAAGCCTCTTTGTCAGTGCAGAGAAAGAACAAGGGCTGCAGTTCTTTGCCTCAGACATGACTGTCTCTGCTGAGAGATTAAAGCTCTCCTGGTGCCATTCTCGGGGCTGGTGTGGGGACTTATCAGGGGGCTTGTTCACTTTCTTGACCTGGCATTGGAAATATCCCCATTTTGCCCTGAATTGAGGGAATTTACAAAAAAAGAGCCTCTTGTTTGTGCGGTCCCACCACCAATTTTCTGCAGGAGTTTGGCCCCAGCCATGGTGACCGTGAGGCCATCGGGCCCTTCATGGATCAGTGAAGGTGTGTCTGTGTTTCACCAAAACAGGAATTCCTGCAGGTCCTGCCAGGCTTGAGAGTTATTAACACTGGGCAGTTGGTATCCGTGGATGTGAAGGCAAAGATCCTGGAGCACTTTGCTGATAATTCCTGTTATTGTTTTATATTTAAAGTTTGAACAACTAAAGGGATTCCTGTTCTTCCAACAGCAGGCCTCAACTTCCCAAGTTCAAGCCGTGTTTTACAGTCCCTGACAGGAGCACATGTGTGTGACACACAAGGCCCCATATTTACTCCATATTCCCATTTCTTCCTAGATCTCCATCTGCTGGCAGATGTGCCTTTCAAGTGGGGGTGCTTTGGGAAGGAAGAAACAAGAGAGAGCATGTGAAAATGTGCAGCAGCTGCCAGCTGGGCTCCCTATGTTATATTTATATGTGTGTATAGCTATATTTATATATATATTTATATGTGTGTACAGCTATATTTATATGTATGTATATAGCTATAGTTATATATATAGTTATATTTATATATAAGTATATCGGTCTATTTATCTATGTATACAGTTATATTTTTATATATAGTTATATTGATATATGTATGTAGTTATATTTTCATATATAGTTATATTGATATTTATATGATATATGTATATATTTATATATATATTTATCTATGTATGTAGTTCTATTTATCTATATATGCAGTTATATTTTTATATATAGTTATATTATATAGGTATATAGTTATAGGTATATAGTTATATTGACATATGTATATAGTTCTATTTACATATATAGTTATATGTGTATAATTGTAGGTATGTTGATATTTGACAGTTATATTGCTATTTTTCAGGTATGTTGGTATTTAATAGGTATATGGATATTTAAATAGGTATAAATGAATATATATGTTCATTTTATAATGAAATAAATTATAATGCAATAAATCAATTTTTTAAACAGAAATGGCTGTTGATTTGCATTTTCTCCGTGTTTTAAATTACAGGCGATAGAGCGTCAGGGTTGAAAAAATGCTTCATGTTTCAGTAGTTCTTGCTGACAGGAGAAACAACCCCGAGCCTAGGGACGAGCTCACAAAAGAGGGGACCAGCTTTGAATCATTTATGCATTTCTGTGAGTGCCTCCAGGGTGCCGCTGACCAGTTCGCTCCCCTGGGGGCCCTTTTCCACGGGCATCTGGAGCGACTCCCGGCCCGCCGGGTGGGTCAGTGTTCCCGGTGGGGTTCCCGGTGGGGTTCCTGCAGCCCCGCTCCATCCCCAGCCCCGCGCCGCGGCTCCGACCCGCGGCATCCCGCACCTCTCGGAGCAGCCGAATTCCAGCCCTCTGACATCAGCCTGCCCTGGAACCTCCCCAGCAGGGCTCCCGAGCGCGGGGGCGATGGGCAGAGCCCCGCGGGGCACCGCGGGACAGCCCGCAGGGATCCCGGCATCGGCACCGCGCCGGGGCGGCCGCGCTCCCCCCGCGGGCCGGGCGCTGCAGGCGGGCCCGGGCGGGAGGGGGAGCCCGCGGCCCGGCCGGGGGCGGCGGCTCCGGCTGCTCCACCCGCCCCGTGTCCGCAGGTACGAGCGCCGGCCGGCCCGGGCTCGGCCGGCCCGTGTGGAGCAGGGGACGAGCCGCCGGCCCCGCCATCGCCGCCCGGGATCGGCCCGGCCCCCGCCGGGCTGCGCCGCCGGCTCGCTGCCCATGTCCCAGCCGTCCCTGCCCGCCCGCACAGCCGGTGCCCGCCCGCGCTGGAGGGACGCTGCGCTCTGGAAGTTTTCCCGAGGCGCGCTGGGGTGCTGGCGCAGCTCGGGCGATTACATGCGGACACTTCGCTTTCAGCCATGCCTGCCCCGGGAGCTCTCTGCCTGCTGTAATTTTCTCCCTTTGATCTCGCTGGATCCTCTCTCGGGCTCCGGAGCTCCGCTTGCACCTACCTGCCTGCTGCGTGTGCGCGAGAGAGGGTTTTTCCTCTGGGTTTTTCTTATGTTTTTTTTGCTACAAGTACCGAATTTTTTTACTTAAGACCGAACGCGAACAGCATCAGAGCCACACGACTTTTTTTAAGCTACTGGAAATAACTTTTGCCTGGGATTTACAGCAGCATTCCCTCCCGGCCCCTGCGGACTCCAGCAGGCTCGCAGCCTAACAGGTTTGCAAAGCTTTTTTTCCTTGTAAATCCCCATTTCTCTCCATAGCCGTGCGATCACCGTGACTTCGGTTTTAATCGAAAACACCTCCTGTCTGAATTCTCCCGGTTATGAAGGCTCCTCGCTACGTTTCATGTGACCTTTGGGCAGAGCATGGAACTTTCTATTTTATTTTGTGGGGCCTTGAGTCGGGATCTTCTTAACGTGTGCTTGGAAGCGGTCATACCGGAACTCGGGCGCGCACAGAAATAGTGCCAGAGAAACCAGATACGCCGTAACTTTCTGCCTGATACCTGTTTGGCTTGGTGTCTAAACTTTTATAAGTGTTTAGGGGGCCTTTTTATTTCCTGGGAACTTGGAAACTATGAAGAGGAGCTCGGTGCTTTATTAATTACCCTGGAGAACTGCACCCGGAGTCAGACTCTTGAGCATGGATTGCTAGGAGAAAGGTAAAGCTGGTCTTGAATGAAGCACTTCTGGCACGAGGAACATGGAAGGGATCAACTCCATTTGGAAGGGGATGGTACCGAAGCAAACTTTCTTTTCAGCCTAAATTCAAGGAATACCGCCTGCCTAATTTCTGGGAAGGATACCGATCGGTGCAGATAACATTCAAGGTTGTGCCTGTGCTGTGGGAAATGCTGGCAAGGAGGTGAGGTGTCTCTCGAGGGTATTTGGGATGGGTCTTTTGAACCTCTGGATCTTCCTAACTCCTGGGCAGGACACACGAGGACTCCACATCGGCGGGGAGACCTCCCCGTGCCTCATCCCCGTGGGACCGCCGAGTTCCCAATGCTCCGTGGCGTTCCTGTAGATCCGAACTGATTTCTTCCTTCTCAGCCTGCTTCGCCGATCTTTCCGGATTTATCTGCTGGAAGAGGGACTCACAATCTCGGATATTTTTTTATTTTTTTTTAATTTTTTTATTTTTTTTTTTTTAGTTTGTTTGTTTAAAATATGCCTCTGAGCTCCCAGCGGCCCTTGAGCACGTGGCACCGAGGAAGAGGGACGGCGATGGCCAGAGCCAGCGTCGCCCGTTGAGCCGCGCTGGCGGTGACCGAGCCCCTCTGTGCCGTGCCTGGGGTCTCTCTGGGAGCGCACGCTCGGACCCCCCCAAGGAGCTTTTCCGATCGGATCCCGCCGCGGGGTGAGGGCGCGTTCCCGACGGTATGTGTGGCCCGAGCGCGCTGCTGCAGCTGGTAGCATGAGTGCTGGCCCCCAGCTGCAGCTGGCTGTCCTCTGGCCTTGGCTGCTCATGGCGACCCTGCAGGCAGGACTGGGCCACACTGGGCTGGCGCTGGTGGCCGCGGTGGAGTCGGAGCGGGCGGCGGCGCAGAAGGCCATCATCAGGGTGATCCCCCTCAAAGTGGAGCCCATCATCCTGGAAGGGGAGTTCGCCAACGTCGCCGAGGTGACCCCGGCCGAAGGGAAGCTGCTCCAGGTGAGAGCAGCCGTGCTTTATCCCGCTCCATCCCTGGCCCAGCCTCTCCCTGCTTTGCTGCTCCGGCTCCCTTGGGGTTTATTTCCCGGTGCGGGTTCGTCCCGGGTGGGTTTGGTTCCACTCTGGGCTGAGGGGATGGGATCGTGCAAAGGGCTGATCCTTCCTCCGGCGCCGAGCTGTGGCTGCGCCTTGTTAATGCTGAATTGTGGATGTGGTCGATTGATTCCCTGGTGATTATTTCATATCTTAATTGATGTTATAAAGCTGAGTGTGTCGAGTCACATGTTGGAACGTTAAACTTCTGACAGAAAACGGGATTATTATTTATTCCTGTGAAATCCATGTGGTTTTCTTCACCCTCTGCTGATACCTGGGGTGCTGTTCCACCTCCAATACTCATCCAGGCTGTGCCCACCAGAATCCCTGACCTGCTCCTTGTTGCCTGTACCTGAAAGCTGAGTGTTACCCACACAGTAGCTCCAGTGGTGTCACCACCAGGCATTTTTGTAAGTGAATTAATGCTGGTCTCTGACCTTTACGAAGGGAAGAGCATCTGAACACCCGGCTGGGAGGTGCAGGTGCTGCACAGTCATTCACTGAACAGCCCCATCTCCTGCACACGCTGAGTTTTGAGCTAAGTTTCCTGAGACCTGGCGTGTACTCTCTCAGTTCTGTGGGTAATTTGCTTTATTCTTGAGAACAAACAAAATAAATGACAAAATAGCCTTCATTAACATTAAATCTTAATTTTCACATGCCTTTTTCCAGTCTGGGCTTTCCACATGGGGTATGTTGAAATCTTAATTACATTTGTAGCTTGGAAATTTAAAGTAATAAATTTATGTAGTTTTATAACAAAAGGAATACTGTTGAACCAGCTTTAGCACATGGTCACCTGTCTGAAAATGAATGTGGACAATTTGTTGCATGCTTTTCCACACCTTTTGAATTCCTCAGAACGAAAGCTCTGCTATAAAATTATATTGCCAGGCTAAAAAAAATATCTTAGACAAATGTACTCAAGGTCCTGTTCTGTCGTGAGGCAATGTCCAGGAAAGTCAATATTTATTCCTTACAAAAACTACAGTGGTGTTGCAACCGAGCACAAAGTATAGAGTGGGACCTTTTGGAAATGGGAGGATGATAACCTGTCCTGTGGGATGTGTGGAGGTTTGTAACCAAATGCAAGGATACCAAGGGGGAATTTTTGTGCCACCACAATGAGGGGTTTGGAATACAAAGGTGTGAACAGTGTCCAACTTCATCCTTTAAAAATCATCCTCAGAATGGAGGTGGCTGGGGAAACACTACGAGTTTGGGTGCACAGGCACTGCCCTGCACTGGGAGTGTTTTTAGGCCACTCTGTGTGTTCAGGTGAGGGCTCCCATTCCGTATCCCACTGAATCCAGTGCGGGAAGTCCTCTGGGTCTGGTTTCAGGTGGCAGTGCTGGGATGGGGGTCAGGCTGTGCCTTCTGCAGCAGGATGTTTGCCTGGTGCCAGGCACGGTGCTCTGGGAAAGCTTAGTCAAGTGTACCTGTGACCTCTCGTGCAGATCTCGTGGTGGGGTTTCGAATTCTGCTGCTAAATATTGAAACTTGGAACGTCAAAATGACTTCTGAAGTTGTTTGGGCCCTGATCCTGCAGTGGCTTCCTGCCTCTGGAAAGAGAAAATGGGAAATGGGGATGTAACCCTTGAGGAACAAAATAAGTGAGAAATTAATGGAAGGAATTATTTCCAGTTTGCTTTTAGATAGCTGGGCATGAAATGCACCAGAATTAGGCTTTGTTGGAACATCCCATTTTGCACGTGGTTGTCAACATCCCAATCTTGCAAAAACTTTAGGTCACGTGCTTAACTTTGATGTCATTGCAACTCCTACTTAAATAAACTTAAGGCTGTGCACACATAGCTGCACAATTGGTTCTTTAAATATAATTTAGGGACGTAAAATTATCACCTTTGCAGTTAATGAGTTAAGAAGTCTGGGTTTTGCAGCGTTTTTGGATAGATCTTGGTTATGTCAGACCCTGTAAGATGCATTTGGCCCTTCCAAGAGAACACAAACTGCAGAGTTAGCTTGGGGAAAAAGTTGCTTCAGCAGAATCACAGAATATTCTGAGTTGGAAGGGACCCATAGGAATCATTGAGTCCAACTCCTAAGTGAAGAAAAGAGGCCCAGTCCTGTTTCCAAAGCAATGCTCCCTTCAGTCAGTGCTATAATAGGATTGCTCAAGGATCAGTGGTGTGGGGTTGGCCCTACAGTCAAGTCAAATTCTCTTTAACTTGTAATTATCTTCATAGTGCTCTGGTCAATATATTTTTAGAAATACTTCCTTAATTCAATGTAGACAATCCTGCACGTAAGTGATGGAGCCTCTCCAAAGCTCCTTCTCCCGGAACATTTTCCTGGTTTCGTTTCTCCTTGCTCTGTTTCACCGGATCACCTACAGAAATGGACTTGGATCGTAGTGTGTTCCTTTAACAATATCCTCTTTACCTGTAATAAAAGAACCCCAGTGTTGAATTCACCCTCACATCCCTTGTCCCTGTGACCGGTTTTTGTGGGAAATCCCTGGATTTCCGTCGTTGCCCTGGTGTGTGGGGAGGAAGATGCGGGGGAGCCGCCTGTCCCTGCCAGTTTAACCCCGGCGGTGTTCCCACCTCCGGCACTCGGCGCTGCCGGAGTGATGCAAAGGGAGAGGAATTTCTCAAGCAGGCAGAGCCACTTAAGCCTTTATAGGTCAAAAAACCAACACCTCAGACTCCCTGCAGAAATCATCTTCAGGCTTGTTCGGTGCTCGAGCCTGTTGGGAGAGCACCTGCTCTGGGCTTTAACTCTTGCTGGATGCAGGAGGCACCGTGGGGAGCTCGTTGGCAGTTTCCAGGTTGGAAGTGTGGATTTGGAAGTTTAGGTTAGGGAGTTTCTGGTAGGAAAATATTCTTCCCTGCGAGGGTGGGGAGGCCCTGGCACAGGTTGCCCAGAGAAGCTGTGGCTGCCCCATCCCTGGAAGTGTCCAAGGCCAGGTTGGACGGGGCTTGGAGCAACCTGGGACAGTGGGAGGTGTCCCTGCCCATGGCAGGGGGTGGAATGGGATGAGCTTTAAGGTCCCTTCCAACCCAAACCATTCCAGGATTCTGTTGGCTGCTGCAGGAGCCTGGACTGCTGGAAAAATGTCCCGTGGGATTTAAAAACTGCCCCTGTATTAAAGATGGAGGAACCAAACCTTTTAGACAAGTAGGTTGGAAGAAACATTTGGATCTTATGACAATGGGCAATCCATGAGCAGCCCAGGACTGAGTGTTCATTCGGAATTGCAATTCCTGTGGCTGTTTGCAGATGAACTCCCTTTCACAGGATTGCTATAGCCAGTGTTCAGCCTCTTCTTTTGATACTTTTGCTGCTCTTTTAGCTTATTTTTGAGGAATAAATCCCAGTTTCCTTCTAGCCCGTGCCTCAGTCTCCGCTTGATGCTGCAGAGGATTGATGTTGGTTTGAAGGCACATGGGAAAATAAGGAATGTGTCAGAAAGAAAAGGAGAGAATCACTGGAGAGAGCTGAGGGAAGAGTTAAGATTTTTCCAATTTCCCAGTTACAACAGAATTCACATGCAAATCTAATTGTGGAAGGAAAAAAAACCCTTTTCATTTGAGAACTAGTTCATCACTTCAAGTCTTGTTTAGGACAGTGTATAACAAGGATGCACCATTAAAACTGAGCATTAATAGCTCTTTATTTGAGTGTATAACCTCAGTCTTGTACACAGGGGAAGGATGATTCCATGAGTGTGTGTGGTGTGGCTGGGATCAGTACAGTCTCTAGTTCCATGGCTGGTATTTGGGAAACAGTGTTAAAAGCTTGGGAAATAGTGGTAAACATTTAGGAAAAGTCCCAAATAATGATATTTTAAAAAAAACTGGATAACCTCACATTATTACAGAGATCACCAATCACCTCATATGTCTACACATAGAAAATTCCTGTGGATATGTGGGACAGTAACAAAAGTACATAACCAGTTTTCCCAACGTGCATTATTTTATTGCAAGTCTCACAATACTTTGTTCCACTTCTGCACAAACTCAGCAGTTGCATAATGAGGTGATTGTAGGAGAAAGTCAACTTTCACTTACCCCCTGAGCTCATTGTTTTAACTTATGACTGATGGAAAGCACCTTGAAAAAAATAAAAGCAAACTTGAAAAAAAACCCCACAGAACAAGCTCCCAAGGGTTCTGAGCCCCAAAACCAAGGATTATCCTCTTTCCTCTCCCCCCAGAGAAATGAATTATTTAAAAAACATTCAAGTCAATCTGTTAGGGTGGAATGAGGGAAAATTGGAGGAGGAGGAGCCTGAATCATCACTTTTTAGGTGGTGTGTACAATTCAGAAGCTGACCATCAATCACAGATCCAGTCAGAGAAGGAGTGTGGTGTGTGTTTGTAACAGCAGTGATAATTAACCCTTGGAATTGCTGCAGTGAACCCAACAGGGTTGAGTTGGACATGGAGAGTGTTCCCAGTGTTGCAGTTGGAATTATAATCAACTACTCCCCAGCTTATAGAGGGTTACACTCCCAACCCAAAGCAAAGTAAATATATTAGTATATTCTTCTATACTACCAGCTCCTGGATCAACAGAAAGATGTTGAGTGCACAATGTTGACAGAGATCAAAGAAGTGGGAAAGTCGAACCAAATGATAATGGGGACTTAAATTACCTGTGAATAAAGTGGTCAGATAGCACAATACGAGGCAGTTCAAAGAAGCAATTTCTGCCTCTTGGAACAGCTCGTACCAGAGTACACAGACTTGACTTAGCGTTAAGTAATGTGCAAGAACTGCCTCAAAAGCAGCAATAATGGAGCCACTTGGCTTGACTGCAGCACAATAAAAATCGGTGCCCCGGCACCAAAAAGTGGGACTCTGACACGACCCTTCAGGCCGGGAAATGGCACTGAGACAAACGGCTCTTATGGATCAAATAAAAGCTCCCCAGGTTTTTAGGTGGGACACAGGTGCTGCTCGGGAAAGGCTGAGGGAATTGGGATTGTTCAGCTGGAAAAGAGAAGCTTTGGGGTGACAATTACAACCTTCCAGTACCTGAAGGGAGCTGACAAGAAAGATGGAGAGAGACTATTTACAAGGGCCTGGAGGGACAGGACAAGGGGGAATGGCTTCAAGCTAAAAGACAGTAGGTTTAGATGGGATATTAGGGAGAAATTCTTCCCTGTGAGGGTGGGGAGGCCCTGGCACAGGTTGCCCAGAGAAGCTGTGGCTGCCCCATCCCTGGAAGTGTCCAAGGCCAGGTTGGAGCAACCTGGTCAAGTGGAAGGTGTCCCTGCCTGGGGCAGGGGGTGGAACTGGATGATCTTTAAGGTCCCTTCTACCCAAACCATTCTGGGATGGTATGAAAGTAAAAGGTGTCTTGGGGAACACACAGAGCAGTGGCTCAGGAAGGCTGTAGTCACCCAACACATTGGTGGTGTTAAAGAAACCTTTTGGCCCAAACAGATCTCTTACAAATTGGATGCAGAGTGTGAATGTAGTGGTGTCACAGTATCCAGTCTAACCTGCAGTGCACATTGGCTTGGTGTTGGTACAGGATTTAAGTGTGAGATGGAAGATGACCCATTGCAATCCAGATGGAGAGAAGGGAGCCTCAGTTAAAATTAGCTGCTAGACAAGGCTGAACTCAGAGGCTGAGCTTCCATCCCTCTCTTGAGCACATACAGAGGCTGAGCTGGAGCTTTCCATGGTGTGTCCTCTCCTTTCCTCATCCAGAAAACGTGTGGCAGGAAACTGTTCTCTGTTTGTGGAGTTTAAAGGACTTTAAACCTCCATCTCCCAGCTTCCCAGTGCACCATCTGGTGCTGGTTGTTGTTCCAGTAGAGTTATTTATGACATGGGCATAGATTGATCCTGAACTGAAGATTTTCAGTACTAAAAGGGTGATGGATCAGGAGGTTCAATTAATTACATGGGGCAGGCATGAACAGGAGACACAAACCCAGCTGGAGCAGAGCAGAGATCCGTGGTCAGGAGGCTGAATCCACAGGGCTGGAGTGAGTGACAGTCAACAGAGGACGTCTGGCCACGCACCCCGTCCTGGAATACATCCAGGGAACAAGTGGACATTTCCCAAAGATAAGCTGGCACAGGGGTGAGATTACAGGAGAAGGGAAACAGGCCTCAGTGGTGCCTTCGGGCTGCAGCCAGGCTGGATTTGTGGTGGAATGGTTCTGACCCATTAGAGAAATGACCTTTTGTTCTGTGCCTCCATCAAGTGAAAGCTTTGGTAGGTATTTCCTGCAGGTTATGGAGGGCTGTTCTGAACTGCATGTGGATTCCTTATTTTTCAGTGAAAACTTTCAGAATTGTCAAAGTAATACAAATGGCACAAACTTGGTATGATCAGAGGAAGTTCTATTGTATCAGACTTTACTTTGGACAAAGATTGATGTGCATTTTTATGTATTGTATCTCTGTGTTTTTCCATGCAGAGAGCTCTTGAACATGCCTAAAAGCTTTCTGTGGACTTTCCCTAGAAGTCTTAGTCTGAAAGCAATCAATTTTTGACCTAAAATGAGAAAAGTAACAAATAAATGCAACGGGAACTGTGCAGTGTAGTTTGTCCTTCAGGCCTGTCATCTTGAATATCATAAAAATCTGTGTTGCAGGGGTTGCCAGGAGTGAAATAGATGAAATTCAGGGTTATAAACAAAGCAGAATTGTAAACTGAACCTCAGTACAGGGGAATATATCACACTCAAGCAATGCACATTCATATTTTATCACCCTTTTGTGCTTCCTTCCATTTGAGGTCTTGAGCTACAGCAGGGCAGGGTGTAAAGGAGACAGAGGTGGTGGGCATGGTCATGGTGGTCTCTTCTGTCTCTGAGTTCTGTGATTTATTTTTTAATATCCATTTATTTTCCCCTTATTCCCCTGGCTCTGAGGAACAGGAAGCGTTGCACAGCCTTTCATTTGCCCACAACACTCCGAGCCTGCATTAAGGAATCATAATCACATCTCATGCTTCGGAGCCTTGGGCTCGCTGCCAGCACGGCTCAGGCAGGAGTTGGCCAAGAGTTGTCTTGGGACCTTTTCATCTTGTTTTTAGGAGCATCAAGGCTTGGCCTTACCTCAAAACAAGGTGCTAAAACATGTAGGTCAGTGTTCAAAGGTAGCAGAGGGAGAGAATATCGTGTTGGATGTGCTTGGGTTGGAGGGTTACTCCCGTGCTGCCAGATTCCAGTGGAAGACTCTCTTCCCCCCCTGCAGCCACCCCGTCGAAATTATCTAAAATTTTGGGTGTGTATGCTCTTCCTCTGCATGTTGAGATCTGAATCATCTGCCCAGATCCACGGATGTGTTCTCACCTCGTCACTTCCCCATCCCTGAAGGGGCTGGTTAAGGGCATTAGTGGCCCTTTGATCTCTCTTTTGTTCTCCATCTCAGTAATTTGGTCTCCAGTGATCAAATGGGTTAATCTAATGCTTATTACTGTGCTCAGCATCAGGGCAGTGGCAGAGATGTACTGGATTGTCAAATACAGCAGTTCTGACTGGGGAGCTGAATTAATTCCTCTGGCCATAAACACTATGAAGCAAATTAAAAGTGATTTTACCAAGTTTGGTTATGGCATGTTACCTCTGGGTGTAAGCAAAGCAGTTTGGGGATTAAAATTACTATTGTTTTGATAAAAGGTGTGTGAATTCTAGTTCAAAATTACAGGAAAGACTAGTTTTTGACTTCCTGCTCCCAAAGCACCTCAGCAGCAGTTGTTCCACGGGGTCTGTGTTGGGCAGGGTGGATTTGCTGAAGGCTGTTGGAGCAGCACTGTGGAAACGACACATCCACCACAGAAACTTGGGGAGAATGACCCTGGGATTGAGTTGGATCCAGATATAAAAAATGAACAGCACTCCAGTGCTATTACAGATGTGAAGCAGTTCTTACAAAGGCCAAAAAGCCCAATAACAGCAGAGGAGGCACAGGGAAGACCCTACCTGAAAAGGGTATGGGGCGATCACCACGTGGTAGAGCAGAAGAGCCAAGTTGAGGAGGTCTAAGTATTGAGTGGAGCACGTTGGTTCTTTCATTTGTTGAATTTTGTGCAGGATCCTGCACTAAAATGTTGCTTTCGGATTGTTTAAATGTGGGGAACACCTCTGAGAATACAAAAGTCAAATAACAGAGTGAATTATGACAGTTCCTGTAGTTTCCTGTGTGTCAGTTTGGATCAGAGGTTAATGACTGAGATCACCATCCAGTGTAGAGATAGAGCTTCACAAACCCAGCCTTGACTGTGTTTTATAGTAAGATAGGTGGTTATATGTGCATCTGTTACTGCTCCAGTCCTGAGTCCTGTTCCTTGCAAAATGATCTTAATAACTTTTTATTTACTGAGACACTTTCATTCCAAAATAAGTGGAACCTCACAAGGATCCTGAAGAGATGAGAGCTCCCCCTCTTCTGCTTGTCATGTTGTACCTCAGCTATTCCTCTGTTCCATCAGGGTCCTGTTGGAACATGGAGCATGGAATGTGCTCCTCTGCAGCCATGCTGTGGGTGCCCATGGTCCCTGAGTGCCAGCACTGGAGACTTCTCTCCAAACTTTTCCCTGGGGCCACAGAAATGTCTCTGTCCTCCCCGTTACCCTCTAGTTCACCTGGTCTCATTCCCATAAGCATAAGATGCCCCAGGTCATATAGTTCCACTCAGCTAGTTTTTTTTCTCCTCATCTACTCTCCCAAGTGCCTTTCTTTCCCAATTTTCATCTTTCTTTTTGCTTAGAACAATGTTTATTGTGGTTATTTTTCTGTAAGTGCTCTTGTGGATCCCCAGCAGTTCACAAATTGCTTTAGGCCGTTGCCTGGCATCGTTTGCCTCCAACCCTTGGCTCTCCTCCATCCTTCTCTGTGGTCATCTGGTCTTTCCATTGCCTGCTCCAGAGGACCTCTGATCCCTGTTTTGTCCCTCAAGAGCACCAGAAGCTGCTGTTTGTAAACTCTGTGCAAAGCACACACCTCCAGGAGAGGAGCACGCCTGATTTGAGTGGTGGACAAACCCCACGGGCTTGTACAACACACAGCCCCTGTGTTCAAAAAGATCATCAAATAATCTGTGTTTCTTGCTTCAGGGAAGCAAGAAAGGAGAAACCATGCTGGCCTTGGCCTTTTCCAACCCCTCCTTCAAAATCCTGCTTTTGAAAAGTCACTTTGTGACAGTGACAATCATGTACTTTTTTCCTGTAGAGATGTTGAGAGAGAAGCCAAAAATCATCCCCAGATGTGTTTTAATTCAGACAGGGGTGACATGAACTCAAATAAGATCGTTAAAAAGAAGCTGAGAGGCCAACTAAGAGTTATATCCTTGGCATCAAAGTATTTAAGGACAGTACAGCAGGAATTGAGATCAAATGTAACTCTCAAGAAATACTTGAAAAATGATAAAAGGATATCAGGATACCTAAACATAAGGGTAAGAAAGTATCTTGAAAAGACAAGAAATTTGGTAAAATGAGAAAAAAACCCAGAAGCTAAAAATATGTGAAAATATAGTGAAAAGAGGAGAAGAGAAATAACTTGAAAATGTTAAAAAGCTAATGCCAGATTCCCTTCAGTCACATCAGCAGCAGAACATCTGCCCGACAACGTGTAGGATCTATGAAAAATTCAAGTCTGAAAAATGCACTTAGGGCAGCTAAACTCCCAGCAGAAAAATGAATGCAATTCTCTTTGTGCTTTCATCTGTCTCAGGCTGAAATGTCTGGAGATGAGATGGTGCTGGAGATAGACACAATTACCATTATCAGCCGCCGGGATCAGATGCTGTTCACCCAGGAGTTGTGGAGGATGAAATCGCTGAACTATTAACTTGTCTGTGAACTCTTGTTTAAAATCCCTGGACGGTGGCTGATGTGATTCCAGCTTTTCTCTGGGCCCCAAGTCATCCACAAAAGCCCAGAGCAGTGTGTTGTAAGAGCTGCGAGGAGTAAGTTGATTGGAGTTGTAACGCGGAGTGTAAGAGTGGATGTGGAGTCACCACCTGCACCAGCTGGGCAGGTCCAGCTGAATTTCCAAAATGCAAAGGCTTTCAGGGAAACTGAGATGTGGATTAAGAAGGAGGCTCCTGGATAAATAATTATAGGAAGATAAGAAGCAGGTGGTATGGATACCTGGCAGATTTTCCCTGCAGAAGAAGCTGATGCTGCAGTTGTGCAGGTGTGTGAGCTGGTGCTGTCCTGTGTGTTGAGGAGCACATGGAAACGGAGTTCTTGGCAATGTTCTAGAGCTTTCCAATACATGGACTGATTAGAAGTAATGAAGATGAAGATCAGCTATTGCAGAAGGACCTCATGAGACTAAATACTTAAGGAGAACATGGAGAATGAGTCATTTCTTCACGTTCAGGTGATGGGCTCTGGTTTGTCCACTGCCACGACTGTATCTTGTGATTCTAACAGATTGGTCCATGCAAGTGTCAGCTTGGAACGTGGTGGTTGTCCTGAACACAAAGAGAGCATTAGGAGTGAAAAAATGAGGGAATAAACCAGAGAATGTCTTTCATCTCCTGTGGAAATCCAGGATACATCCACATGCTGAATATGGTGTGAAGTTCCTTTTCCCTGTAAAAAAGCTGCAGCTCCATTGGAAGAGGTTTGGAGTAGAACATGAGGATAAAAAAACCCATAAAATGTGTTTCATCCAAGGAACACTAACTGGACTAATACTCTTCTGGCTGGAAAAGAGGCAGCCAAAGGGTGATATGAAGAAGATCCACAGAGTCATGAATAGGGATTGACTGTTAAGTCTCTCTCAGTATGAAAATGATGGGGCATCACACGGAGCTCCCGAGAGCCACGTTCAAAGGGAAGTGCTCTTCATCCACTGTACAATTAACATGTACAATCCCTCGCTGCAGGAACTGCTGTGGATGCTGGAAGTTTACAGAGGTTCAGAAACCACTGGAACTAATGAATGGGAGAAGGCTCCATCCATGGGTGTGAAATAACCGGTCCCAGTTTTGCCTCAGGGAGTCTATAAAGTGTTGGAGGCTTGGAGAGTGTCCTGAGGAGAAGCCCTACAAGCTTGTCCTGTCTGTACTTCTCCTTCAGAAATCCACTCTTGGCAACTGTCAAAGCAATGATCAAGGGCTAGATGGACCTTTGGTCTGAATCCACACTGCTGCTCTTGCATCCTACTCTCCTGCAGAAAACCTTCCAGCCTCGAGCCCCACCACCTTCAGCAGCAGCCCTTCCAGCCCACCCCTGCTCTGCCTGGGCAAGTCTCTGTGGAAAAACTGCCATAAGAACAACCTTCACCATCCCTCACGGACTTGTTTGTTCACAAAGAAGGCACTGCACGATTCCTTGGGTTCCATTATTGCAAATCTCCTCAAAATGTAGCTTTCAGCTGGTGCTGTTAAACCAGTGTTTGATGCCCTTGGCACTTTGGCCTTCATATCATAGAATTCTGGAATGGTTTGGGTTGGAAGGGACCTCAAAGACCATCTCATTCCAGCCCCCTGCCATGGGCAGGGACAACTTCCATTAGACCAGGTTGTTCCAAGTCCTGTCCAACATTGCTGGATGTACCATTTTTATCCCTTTTCACCCTCAGCCTGCATCATCCCCTCAGCTGTGCTCCGCTGATGGGATAATAGCCATTGTAATTCCATAATTTGTGCTTCTGTCTAGTTTTTGATGCAACAGTACTCACCTGATGAAATATCAACCCTAATGTTGCTGTAGGGTCTTATTTCTCAAGTCTGCTGCTCAGATTGGCTAAGATGACTCTTCCTTGTCCCTCTCTGTGTCCAGCCATGCCCTGCTCACTTACAGCCTGAAATGCAGAAGGGATGGAGGAGGGAATCTGATATTCCTGAGGAATCACACAGTGACTTCAACCCCAGTGACACCAGAGGCAGATGGTCCCGTCCGTGGTAGGGCCAGTCTGGCTGTACCTCATGAACACAAGTGGGATGTGGAGGCTCTTGGCCATAAACATTCATTGCTGATCCTCATCTTTAATTGCTGCAAAGCAAATTGGCCTCTCCATGATGCTCATCCCACATAAGTTTGTGGTGCCCCTTTGGAGTAAAGCCTGTCTTCCTCTCTGGCATGTGCACCACGACTTTCCGATTTCTCAGGATCCTGTTTAAAAAAACACAAACAGCCTCTTCATTTTTTAATTTTTTTTTTTTAAGTATTCTGCACTGAATGGACAACTGTTATCCTCCTGAATTATGCTGCCTCACCTTGGATATTCCAGTTTTGACAAAGTTCAGAGTTTGTGCAGCCAACTTTTAGCAGAGTGGCTGAGTAATATTTATTATATTTAAATATTATATATTTTATTAGATTTTCTGTACTTCATGCATCTCTCCATCTGTGATTAAGTGTTCAATTAGAGTCTGATTCTCCTAATATTCGAGACTCTAAATAGCCTTCAGGAATAGCAGGAATTGTCCTGCAGGCAACACTGGATGCGTCTCTTGTGATTCCTGACTTGGTACATCTGTTGTGCCTTTGGGATTCCAGTCCTGCTAAAGAGGTAACTGTGTTTATGGGAGACTTTCTTCCAGGGTGCAGACTGGTAGGATGCACCATGTCTTTAACTCATGAAGAACTCATGTGCTGCTTATGTTCTTTAGGAATTCCATATTTGGTACTGGCAGAAAGACCCCAATATTGGGTGCATTCATCAGGACTATCATTTCCCTCCACATTCTGGAACCTGTGACAGAACTGTTCCCAGTTCTGCCTAGCTAAACCTCGGAGGGCACCTTGCAGCACCCTGCCCTGTGCACCAGATCTCAGGATATAACCAAGGGATCTTCCTCCTTCCACCTGTGTCTGCCATTTCTGTCCTCCCTCATCATTTTTGGGCAGGTGACAAATTTTCTGCCAGGTAAGAAGTGACAGGACAAGAGAAAACAGTCTCAAGCTGCACCAGGGGAGGTTCAGGTGGGACATCAGGACATGCTCTCAGGAATTAGCTTGTCTTTGTGAGAACTGTATCTTAGTAACACTCAGATACTCCCGTGTTTGAAATAAGAGCCTCTCTACATGTTAGAGAATATGTATTTTTTAAAGGTCTGTTGACATGTCCCTCTCTCCTTGGGAGTGAATCAAGGTGACCTGCAAACATCGGGGGTTTGGTGACCAAGACCAGCTGATGTGGACCCATAGAGTCAATTAAGTTGGGAAAGATCTTTAGGATCGTTGAGTCAAACCATAAACCAACATTTGTCTCGAAACAGAAAGGACTGTGGGGGGAAAAACCCCAACCATAATCCTACAGCCTTCAGCTGAATTACTCTACACTGGTAATTTAATGAAGCCCCTGAATGTGCCCTGAGTGGCTGTAACTACTCTGTGTTTTTTTACAAAGGTCTGTTTTATTTAGAGACATCAGATAAATAAATCAGTTAACTAGTTCTGGGATGTAAAGCCTTTCTCCCCCCAGGAGGTGTTTCAAGTAGTTTCAAACCCTTGCCAACCATATCATTCCAGGTTGGATATTAGGGGCAATTTCTCCACAGAAAGAGTGATCAGACACTGGCACAGCTTCCCAGGGCAGTGGTGAAGTCCCCAGCCCTGGAGGGATTTCACAGATGTGTGGATGTGGCACTTGGGGACATGGGGCAGTGGTGGCCTTGGCAGTGCTGGGTGATGGTTGGACTTGATGATTTCAGGGGGCTTTTCCAACCTAAACACTTCTGTAATTTGCATTTTAAGGCCTTCTTGTTCAGATAATGTCAACCAGGATATTTTGAGGTCTTGTCTCAAGCCATGGAACGCAGTGAGCCTGGTGGGAGCCCAGCACTGGGAATGCTGACTGTTCCAGTGGCAGAAAACTGTTGTAGCTGACAGGCCACAAGTGAGAAATGTGGGATAAGGCCCAAAGGGGCAGCTTGCAGAAATAAGGGGCTCTGCAAAATTGACTTCCTCAGGTGCCAACAAGTCCCGGCTCCGTTGCCTACAGGCCATTCTGTTCCTTGGATTCCTGGTAAACACATTCTGGATTTTGCAGCCTGAGGCAAATTAATTGATACTTGTCTAATCCTTCTTCCCTGAAAGCTGACTGCAAGATAAGGCAGGATGGTGATCCTGCAGGCCTTGGTCTGGCTGGGACAGGCTGAGGAAACACTGAAGTCAGAGGGACCAGAGGAGCTTGCCCATCCTCCCAGCCTGACTTGCACAGAAGACAAGTCATTTGCTCCAGTCCCTCCTCTGAGCTCTTCCCTCCAGGTTTTGGTGCTCAGCAGTGGTTGTTATTAGATGAAGTCTCTTCTCCTCTTGGGCCTCTCATCCCTGTGTTTCAGTGGTTCTGGATGGTCCCCTGGGCCTCGTGAGCAGTGATGTACAGATTGCACCAATGCAGATACCTGGGCAACTCTTTCTGTCCATCTGAGGGATTTCCAATTTTCTTTGATCCCGTGGTCCTTTAAAATTCTGTGGGGAGCTTTGGTAAAAGGCTGTTGACTTCTGTCCTTCTTAGAGGATCTCTCCACCCGGACATCCCAGTAACATGAGCCTGTGGCAGCTTGTGTATTATCCTGACCGTGCTCTGGGATGTGACTTTCCTGGTAGCACAAAGTTCTGCCAGAGGGTGAGAAGGACCCACTGCTACATTTCTAACATCCAGTGTCTTTGGTCCCCCTTCCCAGATCAGGTTTCTTGTATGCTTTCCCAAGGTCATATCTGGGTTTCACTGGAGCCAGAAAATAGCTCTTATTTCCCCCCCCAGCAAGCCCCAGACCTGCAGGACAGAGGGGTTTGTCTCCTCAGACACTGATGTCGAGCAGAACATCTCCTCCTCACCTACACAGAACCAAACCTGTCAGGTGGCCTCTGTTCATCTGTTTCATGAACTGGGAGATAAAGAGGTGCAGTGATGCTGGAAATTGCATAACATATTGGATCAGATGTTGTGATAGTGCCTGCGTGTTGTGCCTCCGGCCATCGGGGAATTCCACCAAAGGTCAAGTTGTTCGGTAGCTTCTCCAGAGGATTCTCCATTCCTGGTATCTGCATGGCATGTGGAGTTCCATTAAACTCTATACCATTGCTGATGCTTCCAGGAATGATGCCAAATTAGGCAGGTTGTGGTTTGCAGACAAGTCTGAGATGCTTGAGACGCCCCTCCCCACTTCTTGTGGGGAGAGACAGAGAGGGAATTACTGCTTGGAGTTCCTCACCTCCTGAATATGGATGTGCACTGTCATTTGAAGGAGAAAAGAAGACAAGTGGTAGTAATTGGGCTGTGTGGAGATGTAGAGCATAAATCCACATGAGCTACTGTCCTGCTTCCACTGGAGTCTGGTGGTTGGGATGGAGTTGCAGGATCACAGTGAGGAGTCTGTCCCTGCTTCCCGTTCTGAGTACATCCATATGGATAACATGCATCCCAGAGAACTCTGCTTAATGGTGGTTTTCCCTCTTCTACTGCAGTAATCTGACCTCGTGCCATGACTTACGAAGTGAGAGGGGAAAAAAAGGTGGTATTTTTGGGTGGACGTGGTGCTTTGAGTAAACAAGATGAATGTGGGTATTGAGCAGCCGATGTTTCCATGAAGGCAAACTTCCTGATGTTTATTTAATTCTGTTGACCACGCTAAGAACCTTGAGAGACTTTTAATACCTTATAAACTCTGGCTAAGCATCTGTGTGAACATGGGTTTAAGTAGGTGGGCTGGAGAACTGTGGGTGTTTTGTGAGTATTCCTGGCCTTCCCTAAAGTTTGTGTTGAAAAGTCCTGTGGAACTCAGGTGAAAGTTGCTGAATTTTAAGACCTTTGGGGATTTTTTTTTTTTTAATGTGTCTATGTTAGCACAGATTTGAAGGATGATTTTACATTGAATTGTACCTTTTCTGTGTCCTGGTGGAGGGATCACATTGCCTGGAGAGGTCAGTGACAATTTGGCTGCCTCTTGGCAAACCAGTCCACGGTTTGGATGTATGTTAAGGATTTCCTTTAATCCACTATGGCAGTTCCTGTGATCTTCGATCTCCTCAGCCTGGATTGTACTCAGAGGATCACATCTGACCTTTTGACCATGATATCAGTCTGGCAGGGTATGTTAATTTGTTATTTCATCATGATATTGTCCTTTCATTGACCTTTGGTTGTTTTCTCAGTCGGTGCTTTCAAAGGTACAAGTCCCTCATCCTTTGAGTATTTTTTGAGCTCTTTGTTCTTGGATTATATTGGTGTCTGTGACTGTATCTGGTCACATTAAAATGTCCATTTCCCACGTGGATGAGGCATCAGAGCTGGTGGCAGGTCTTGTTCATGATGATGCAGGATTTGGTGTTTGTTATCTGCAGCAGCATTGCCGGAAAGAAGTAATCTAAGTATTTCCATTTGATTGACTTTCCCAGTTAAATGGGTAGTTATTGAATGATTCAACTTAATTGATTAGAGCAGAGTGAGGAGAACAGAACAACCTGTGAGCATCTCAAGGGCCTTTCTGATTTATTCTTCTCCTGTGAAATTTTGTATGCATAGAGTCTTGTCCATATCAACGTTTGAAGCCTGGCTGTTACACCTACCTGAATTATTCACTAAGAAAACCTCTCCCAAACTCCCTTTTCTCTCTCTGGTTGAGAAATGAAACATATTTGGGTAAAGAACAAACTGAAATACCCTGTTTATCAAATGTTTTTGTAGAAGTTACTCTTTTCTTACTCAAAGCCCATCTGAGTGACGTGGTCACCCAGTGAGCGCTGGTGGAGGGGGAGGACTCTGAGTTTCAAAGTAGTTTCTCTTTCATCTTGAAATTTGGATATTCAGGTGTGTTTTACCAGAGTTAAGAGTAACTTCTGGGATTGAACTGTCTTTCAAATGTACTTACAGGGGAAATATATCTGCCATTCCCACCCAGGCTGCACCTGTAAGCTGATCTCTTTGGGGTTTCTCTTAGTTTCGCTGGTTTGTTTTGCTTTGTTTTCCACCATGTTTTACCAAGATAACAATCTCTCTGTATTTTCCCTTCATTTCAGTAATTGCCTTCTCTAGTGACCGATTTCCTGGGCTCTTCTGGTCAGGTATCAAGATCTCAGTGTACAGCCCCCACACCCCACTGCATAGAGCCCTCATTTAATCATATTATCATCTCAGGTAATTCATTAAAAGCTCCCCAGAGCATCAAATGGGGGAATAAAAAAAACCAAAAAGGCACTAATTTCTCTCAACCCACTCCCCAAAGACACAACCTGTGTAAACAGAGCTGCTCACCAGATGCCTGGAAATTTGACATCATCAGCCACTGAGGTGGGAATTGAGTTTCTTTCAGGTTTTCAAAGTTCTTTCACTGAAATCATTTAGCCCCTGAAAATTCAATCCAGGTGTTGTCAACCCAGTGTTTGCCACTGTTCTGATGTGCTGCAGAGCAATACAGAAGAAGAAATGGGTGTGAGGGTATGTAAGATTCAAACCATAAAGGAATTTATGACAAAAAGGCAGTAATTGAAGTTCTACATCAAATAAACAAGGAAACAACTCTGTCTCTTGAAGCCAGATGTGATACACTCTCTTAAAGTGAGCTGGGCAAGTGTTCAGCTCCACTCTGCATCCTCAGAGCTCAGTGTCATGATCCTGCCTGATAAAAAATCCCTGGATAACCACAGTGCCATCTCCCCTGGAAGTGAAGAGATGGCTGCCTTGCCAGTAACATAAGAATGCAATGTACTTTTACCTGTTATTGCCTGGAAGTTCAGGATCAAATGAGAAACCAAGGTTGTAAATTTGGATAACCGACCAAAAGTCAAGTTGATAATGGTTTTTCTCCTTCTTCTTATTGCCTGGTAATGCTGTTTCGGTCTTAGTGGGACAGTGTTCAATGTTTATATTGGTGTAATCCTGCCTGGAGCCAAGAAATACGGATTATTGTGTTCATCTTCACTCCTCTGAGGTGTCCAGGAACCTCACAAATGTACTGGAAAGGGAGGTGAACAGGGATGAGCTAAACCAGTGTGAGGGCAGCAGGAGAGTGACTGCACTGCCTCTCTTCTGGAGCCTCCCACAGAGATACCCACGATAAACCCGGCCTTGCTAAACTGCCTGCTTGGTTTAATTATTTGACATCAAAGCCTGGAGCCAGGTTTAAAGGAAGTACGAAAGCCTGAGTCAAGAGTTTAATTCTGTGTAGGTTCTGCCTTTCTTCTTTGGTTTTTGGTTTTGGTTTTTTTTTTTAGCAATAATAAACCAGCAATAACCAGTTGGGATTGTTCAGCCTGGAGAAGAGAAGCTTCGGGGTGGCTTAACTGTGGCCTTGCAGGACCTGAAGGAGCTACAAGGAAGGGGGAGAGAGAATATTTACATGGAGGGATAGGACATGGAGGGATAGGACAAGGGAGAATGGCTTCAAACTGCCAGAGGGCAGGGTCAGATGGGATATTGGGAAAATATTCTTCCCTATGAGGGTGGAGAAGCCCTGGCACAGGTTGGGCAGAGAAGCTGTGGCTGCCCCTGGATCCCTGGAAGTGTCCAAGGCCAGGTTGGAGCAACCTGGTCTAGTGGAAGGTGTCCCTGCCCCTGGCAGGAGGTGGGAACAAGATGGTCTTTCAGGTCCCTTCCAACCCAAACCATTCTCTGATGTTAGGTGGTGTTGACCCTCTCCCATCTGCACTGAGCAGCACCTGCCTCCATAAATTGTGTTTTCATCATCTCCACAGGGTCAGGATTTTTGTGCTGACAAGTGACTCACTTTGCCGGTTTTAAAATAATAGTTTTCTTACATTTAGGGGAGAACATGAAGTCAAAGTTACCTTTATCTAGAAGTAAAAGAAGAGATTTACCTAGAAGAGAAAAATAAGATCTTCCATGATGCTTCTTTCTTCAGGGAGTCCAGGCCTTACTGTGAGTCTTGACCTCTCCAAAAGGTTGTCTTCTGTGCAGAGGAGTTTCACCTCTTTTATGGAAAGTCACTGGAAAGGACTGGGATTTCTTGGATCAACTGGTCTGATACAGTGTAGGTGTCTATGACAGGGCAGATGAAGCATGTAGGGGCCCAGTGTTTTTGGGGTTGTCTCTAAAGGGATATGAAGCAACAGCTCAGCAAGGACGTGGACTACACATGGTCACGTGCTTGAAGTCAGGAGAAAAGCCCAGGAAGAGAGAAAGATTGAGGTGGGTCCATCTTCCCAAATCCCAGCAGTCAGAGGGAGGCTTTGGCTCCACCCAGACTTGGATTGTTCCCTGGGATGGATCTTGCCCCCGTGGTTATCTTCTATATCTTCGCATCATCTGTCATCAGGGAATGTGAGAAGAATTCTTTTTGTTTGCTTTAAACCTTTTCCTTGGCAGAGGGTTGGGGTGCCCCTTCCTCCTTGCATGACGAAGAACAGTGAATAAATATTCAATATTTGTATTATTTTCAATGTTCACAACTTTACAAGACATTCCCCTCTTCTGGGTGGGGCATCCTGGGCTCTTCTTACCCACAAACCATTTCCCACCTTTTTGCTACCTATCTACTTTTGCTCCCTGTGCCCTTTTCCACATTTTAACATGTTGAAATAGTGTGACCATTACCAAATGGACTGCTGGGCTGTAAGTGTGCCATGGACACCATTTTCCAGTCCTCTTTTCCCATATATTCCTAATTACATCTGCCTTTTTGGATAGGGCAGGAATATATATATATATATATATTTATATTTATATTTATATATTTAAATAAATATATATATATACAGTGCACACCAATAGTGTGATGTTATCAGAAAAGGCTCCAGAAACTTCCCTGAGTTTAATTAGCTATTTTAAAGTCTATAATCTTGGCTTTACAGCTGGAATGATTGTTTTCCCAGGCACATCCATTCGTGCTCCCTGATGCTGAATTTCACCTCTTTCCTATCACAGAGCCATTTAAGCAGCAGTTACATGTGTGGCTGATCCCAGCTGGTGGCTCCTTGCTGAAGAAGACTTGCTCTCCTCTATTTTCCCTAATTCCTGCTTTTCCCCACTCCTGCTTTCCATGTCATGGCTCATCCCTCACTTGCTGTGGTCCCGGGCCTTGTGAGACCCTTTCCCAAACCTGTCCAACTCATTAAAACTGCAGAAAATGCTCAAATTTTCTTTGCTGTGATCATCTTTCTGGTGTTTTCCTAAGCTACATGAGCTCATGGAGAAGTCAGGGATGGGGCAGGCATTGGGAATACGTGTCCAGGAGCGTGGGAGGGGGTGGGAGCTGTTGGCATCCTCAGCAAACCGTCCACCGAGTGGCCGGAGGTCCTTCGTGCGAGTCCTCCCGATCGGTTTGAAATTGGATAATTTGCATTTGGAGATTCGGATAATTCCAAAAAAATATTGTTTCATCTGCGAATTTTGTCACCTCATTAATTTCCCCTTTCCTGAGTCATTTATGGCCGTGCTGAAAACGCTCTGCATGGGAACTTCCTGCCTCCCTCCGCAGCGGCCCACGAGGCAAACAATTCATTGAGCTTTTTTTGCAGATATTTTTTGAGTGCATCTTTCATTCCCTGAGTTATTTGTTGGCCACAGAGACTCGCTAATAGGCTCCCTGCTTCTGATGTGTTGAAAAAGGCTTTATTGTTTGTATGGGAGCCCCTGGCATGTTTTTCCTCTTTCGACCAGTCTTCTTAACTTGTCAGAATTACAGCCCTTGCTGCTCTCAGCCTTTGGATTCGAGCTCCACTTTTCAAAGGTTGCCTTTTCCTTGGGGTGTTCTCCATTCCTTTATTGTTCACTGTTGGGCTTTGGGGTCCAGCTCAAGTCCTGGGCTCCATGGTGTAGGTTTGCTCCGAGCCTCTGGCAGGAGATCTCTTAACAATTTTTGGGTCCCCCAGGAACATTTTACCTTCTTATTTGCTTTCTATAATGTTTTTTTCCTTGTTCCTACATTTTAATGGTTTGAGAGTGTAGTTGTATTCATTTATTTATTTATTTGTTTATTCCTTTCCTAGAAATAGGGGAATTTGAATATATACATACATACATACATATATATATATATATATACTGTGCTTTTCTGCTTCTGTAACCTTCCTTACCTCCCTTTGCCTTTCCTGGTCTCTGGCATCACCACGGATCAGTGGTTGGTTGGTAACTCTTAATACCTTTTTCCATACCTGCATGGAATTTCAACCCATAGGTCTTTGGAACTCCTTCATGCAATTAAATATAGATTAGTCCAGTCCACTGCATTATTCCTGTATCTCTGGTGTTACAACATCCTCTGGATTGACTTCCTTACCTTGAATTTCCCAGGTGCTTATGAAATGAATATTGTAATTTGAAAGCAGGGATTTTGGTTTACCCATCTTAACTTCAGGTTTGGATTTTGCGGTGGCAATATAGGTAAATATTTATATTTTTATATACACACAGATGTATATCTGTATATATATGTGTGTGTGTGTGTATATATGGATATGTATATGTACCTACATAGGTATGTACACATATATGATATATATTTATTCACAGAACCATGAAATCATGGCATGGTTTGGGATGGAGGGACCTTAAAGACCATCTCATTCCAACCCCCTGCCATGGGCAGGACCATGTTCCACTAGGCCAGGTTGCTCCAAACCCTGTCCAGCCTGGCCTTGAACACTTCCAGGGATTATTGGCACACAGAGCATTCTTTCATGCTGGGTATCAGTGCAATATCCAGGGGTTTAGGTGCAGGAATTAAGAGACAAATTTGATACCCAGATTCCTGCTATGGCTGCATAAAACCTGACATACAGAATGACTTCTGGGATCTGAAGGAGCGGCGTGGTGTGGTGGGCACTGCTCCAGGGGGTCACTCCGGGAGCTCCCGTTGCCTTTGGGAAGAGCAGTGGATTGGGAAAGGCTCCCTGGAGTCACTGGCCCGGAGCTTGAACCGGGGACAGACGGAGGCCCCGCTGGAACGTCTGCAGAGCTTAATCTGTGCAGATGTTAATAACAGTGTTAGGCAGCAACATGTTTCCTCTTGTTGTGTTGGGGTTGAATTCCGTGTGCACACAGCCTGCCACGAACCTCCCGTTCCCCTGCCAGCCCTCCACACCAGCACAGCTTTCCCGAGCCTCAGGCACCACAAGCTCTGACTCATTTACTTAATATTCCTCTAATGAAACTGCCCAGAGCTCTGGACCTATTCTCCTCCAAAACAATCTTTCTCCTCCCTGTTTTTTCCACACCCTTCGCTTTCTTCTCAGCTCCCGTCACATTCCTGATCGGGCTTAACTGAGCTCCCTGGAGCATTCCCTGCCAGACCCCTGAGCTCCTTGGAGCGCTCCCTGCCAGCCCCCCTCGTGTCCTGCCAGCACAGTGGGGTGTGAGGTGGCAGAGGAGGTACCAGGTGACCTTTAGAGTGAAGCCAGGAGGGAGAGAAACAGCCAAGAGAGTTCCTTCAGCCAGGGTGTGATGGGGAGGGGGGAATGGCCATCCCAGTCTCCTCCCCACCTTGGCTTTGGAGCAGCACCACTGGGATCTGGCAGCTGCACTAGCTACAGGGCATATTTCACCCAAGGACTGGGGAGCTGGGACCAAAGGATGGGAATGGCAGAAAAGGCTGGGAACGGGAAAATCCCCCCCCACCCCGAGCCATCTGGGTGGGCTGGCGGGCACTGGGATGAGCAGACCCCAAATCCAGGGGCTGTCACCAGAAACAACCAGGGAGCAGCTGTGGGAACTCTTGCCCAGCCTTGTTGGGGACCACATTTACCACTGTGCTTCAAGGATGACAAGAGGGAGCATTCCTGGAGTCCTGATCTCTTGATTTCAGGAGCTGAAATCCTGGGTAGGAGCCCCAGACTGCTCCAGGGAAGCTCTCCAAGATTATTTTTCTCTTTTCATGGAAACTGCATCTTCCAGGATCTACCTGAGGCTCCTCCCAGGCTTCTCCTGGAGTCTTTTCACATTTCCTCTAGGCAGGTATCTCAGGTACCATCTCCCAGAGTCTTTTCATCTCTGATTTAGGCACTGGATATCCTGGGTCGCAGTCCCAGGCTCCTCCAAGGAAGTTACCTGAAATGATTTTTCTCCTTTCATGGAAACTGCATCTTCCAGGATATACCTGAGACTCCTCCCAGGCATCTCTTGAGTCTTTTCACATCTCCTCTGGGGAGCTGAGATCCCAGGTCACAGCCCATACTCCTCCAAGGCACGTACCTGAGGGGATCTTCCTCATTTGAAGGAAAATGTATGTTCTGGGATCCACCTGAGCCCCTTCTCAAGCATTCCTTGGAGTCTTGATCTCTAATTTTAAGGACTGAGACCCCAGGTAGCAGCCTCAGACTGCTCCAGGGAAGCTTCCCAAGATGTTTTTGCTGTTTTGGTAGTAGCTCTCTATTCTGGGATCCGCTTGAGACTCCTCAAGTATCTGCTGGGAGGGGGCAGAGGATGGACCAGGCTCTGCTTGGGGGGCCCAGCAATGGCACAGGAGGAACGGGCAGGAACTGATGCCCAGGAAGCTCCACCTGGACAGGAGGAAGAACTTCTTCCCTGGGCAGTGACCCAGCTCTGAACAGGCTGCCCAGGGAGTCTCCTCCCTGGGGATATTCCAGACCCCTCTGGATACAATCCCTGTGCTCTGGGCTGGCTCTGCTTGAGCAGGGAGATGGGACCAGATGCCCCACTGGGGTCCCTTCCACCCTGACCCATCCTGGGATTTCGTGGGGTAAAGGGATTTGCAGACATTCAGCACACACTCAGTGGCAATGCTGAGGTCCAGAAATGGGAGTGTCACCTCCTTCTCCCTGCTCCACGTCCATTGGCTTTGCTTTCTCCTTGCTCCAGAGCTGGCACTGAATGTTGGGAGCAGCAGGACAGCTGGGATGCAGCTCTGAGCTTATATATTTTATATAAATATTATTAATAGTAGCACTGCAGGAAAGACTGCAAAACCCAATAGCAGAGCTGTGTGGTGGGAGTAGAGGGAGAAAGGAAACATATTTTGGTGTTTTCCCATGGGTTTTCCTGGATGTGGGATGCAAATGTTGTTGGAATGAATCTGCTCCTGGTTGGACTGCTCAGGATGGCACAGCTGCATCCAGAGGTGCTGGTGGGCCAGTGGTGTTATGTCTCAGGATACAGAGATTGTCAGGGGGATTTCAAACCATTTCTTGGAGATTTCTGCATTGTTGGTTGGTTTTTTCGGTCTGTATTTATTATTTTACTGAAGTGTAAAGGAGACTGAAGGACTTTGGGAATAAGGTGGGGCTGATCCAGAGCGGGGCTGGCTGCCTAAGGAATGATGCTTCTTCAGAGGGCTGGAAAACACAAAACCTGTGCACTTGGCTCCTCAAGCTCAGTGCTGATTGCAAATTACTTGCTCCTGAGGAACATGTCCTGTCCAGTTTGCAAAAGTGGTGCTTTATGATCCCTGGGATTTCCTTTTATGAGTGTTGCCGTGGCATCTGCAGGCTGGCTGCAGCCAGGCCTTGCTGCAAGCAGCAGGAGATTTGGAAAATATCAAATAATAGGTGGGTGGATGTCCCTGCCCAGGTTTGTGGTCAGTGGATGGAGAATTTCTCCCTCCTGAGAAGCTCTGGAGGATGCACAGGGAGGTTTTGAGCAGCGGGAGGGAAGGATGTGTTTTTGGGTGGATGATGGGGCTGGGGAAGGACACAGGGGACAGGGAGGGAGGCAGGGGAGGGCCTGTGGGGCAGGTGGGTTGGGAAGTGATGAGCAGGAGGTTTAGCTCTGTGGAAGGAGATCAGTGGGGTGAGGAGAGCAAGGTCTGCCCAGGAGTGGGGCAACCCTGGATGTACAGACAGACTGGGAATGAGAGGCTGGAAAGCAGTGTCAGGAAAGGGCCCTGTGGGTCCTGGTGGGTGCCAGTTGGCCCTGAGTCAGCAGTGCCCTGGCAGCCAGGAGGGCCAACCCTGTCCTGGGGGCGTCAGGGAGGGGATTGTCCCGCTCTGCTCTGCCCTGGGGCGGCCTCACCTGCAACATTGGGGCAGTTTGGGGGGACACAATGTAGGGAAGGGATTGAGCCATTAGAGAGTGTCCAAAGGAGGCCACAAGGATGGGGAAGGGCCTTGATTTGAAGGTGGGTGAGGACACTGAAGGCACTTGGTGTGTTCAGCTGGAGGAGACTGAGGGGAGACCTCACTGCAGTTCCAACTTCCTGGGCAGGGGCAGAGGAGGGGCAGGGACTGAGCTCTGCTCTGGGGGGACCAGGGACAGCACCCAGGGAATGGCTGGAGCTGTGTCAGGGCAGGCTCAGGTTGGATCTCAGCCAAAGGTTCTTCCCCCAGAGGCTGGTTGGGCACTGACCAGGCTCCCCAGGGCAGTGGGCACAGCCCCAAGGCTGCCAGAGCTCAGGGAGGGTTTGGCTGATCCTCTGGGGCACAGGGGGTGACTCTTGGGGCTGGGCCTGTGCAGGGCTGAGGGTTGGACTCCATGATCCTTGGGGGTCCCTCCCAACTCAGCACATTCTGGGATTCTGTGACTCTTGGGTGCAAACAGGAGGAGTGAAGCCATTTTAGGTGCAGGGTGCAGGAGCTGGAGGCTGGTCCTGAACCTCCCGTTGTGCTGGCAGGGCAGGGGCTGGTGTGTGTTGTTGGAGTTGCACACACAGAGCTCTCCTGGGCCTGCAGCCTGTACAGACAGGCCTGTGCTCCTCAAAGACGGGGATCGGATTCTTGCCCTCCGGGGGTTTCCAGCCAGCTCGAACTTCAGAGGAGCCCTTTCTTTCTCCTGCTGTTCACGCCCTGCAAAGAATTTTCTATCAACAAAAGAAATTGTTTTATAATCAACTCGATGTTCATCCCCAGTCCTGGGGTATGAAAGGGGTTTTGAAGGACCAGAGAAATGGAGCCTGGAGGTTGTGGGAGCAGGGGACAGCAGCCAATGGAGCAGACCTGCTGGGACGGGGCAGATGAATTTTGGGGGCACTCCAGAGCCAGTGAATCCCTTGGTGCAGCTCTAGGTTGGACAAAATGCCAGAAAAGGAATAAACCCTGGAAAGAAAGGGTTGCGGGATCGCCAGTACGTGCCTGTACTGAGAATCCTGTTACTTCTGCAGCTGCTGTGACTGGATTTAAAGTCTCTCTGGGGTTCTCCATCACCAGAAGATCCTTGAAATGTTGGTTGCAGCTTGGGCTGTACCTCAGAGCCAGTAGTGTCAAACTCAGGAGGATTTTTGGTCATTCCAGGGAAAAACCAGTCCAGTTAAACCCTTCTTGGTGGTACCCGTGCTGTGAGTCTTCTCTGCAGAGGTGGAGGAGTGGGATGTCGTGGGAGCCTGGGGGAGCCTCATCAGCACCAAGTTCAAGAGCTGCAGGACAACCTGGGGGAGGAAGGAAGTTTTTTCCCTGAGGAAGACACAGACTGTGGGGTTTGCAGAACTGCAGCACACAGGTGTGGGTGACAACAGATTTCTGTTTGTCCCTGCCAGTAGAGGAACTGGAGAGGGCCCCTGGCACACAGCTGGCCTTGCAGCTGGGAAGGGCAGATGTCATTCCCGTCCTCAGGAGTGTGGAACACATGTGGTGGGTGGGCAGGCTCCAAAACACAGCTGCCACCAGCATCTCCTGGAGCAGTTGCCCATCTACCATCACTTACAAGTGGTTTGCGGTGGGAGATTGAGAACTTGCCATTTTTATCACAGAAGGTTCCCTGCAGTCTCCTCTGGAGTGATGGGAATATAAAATATTTCCACATCCCTATTTCCACTATTTCTGTGCAGGTTATGGTCTCGTTGGGAGCCCAGGTCTCGTAGTCCCACCACAAAACCAGGAACTTCTCTGTTCTTCCAGGCTGTGATTACGTGTATGTTTTCAGCCTCTTAAACCAAAACTTCCTCAAAGCTCAGGAAAAGCTGGAGCTCAGAGAGCTGCAGCTTCAGGTTGCTGAGGAACATCATCAGAGGAAGGGCCTCCAGGTGGAGGCACAGCCCCCACTCTCAGGACACATGGAATTGGGGGATCAGCAACCTCAGGCTGGGCAGGAGAAGTGTTTTGAGTTATCTGACCATGCTTGAGGCTTTGGGAAGGCAGTTGTTGTGTCCCTTTGCAGTGCGAGTGCCCCTGCCTGGGTCTGCAGTTGTGGATTCAGTATTTTTTAGGGAAAGATGGAAGTGTGGGCTGGCTCAGGAGCTGGACTCAGTTACCTGACTGGTTTTCTTGGCTTCCATGAATGTGTCCAGAAGCTGGTGAGTTTGGAAAGAAATCTTTTTGTGCTTATGAAAGGCGGTTTTTAAATGTCAAAGTTGAAAGTACTTTTTCTTAGTAAGAAAAAAAATCCCCACCAAGCCATCCTGATCATCTGGGCTGAATCTATGGCATCTTCTGGAAGGTTTTTAGGGCTTATTTCCCAGCCAGGAGCACACACTGACCAACACACCACAGCCTTTAAGCTGTTCATATCCAAATTGTTTGGTTACTTAACTTTAAAACGACCACATCCACATATTGGGAGGGATTGCCACATCCTGGGGCTCTGGAAGTGTCCTTTGGCACTTGATTTACAAGAGCTAAATAGCAGTGGGGGCAGTGGCCAGCTGGCTACCGAGCAGGAAACTGACTGACAACAAGAATAAATAGTGTTCCATGGAGCTGGAGTGTCTGACAGCACTGGGAGCCGTGAGGATGGATCAGCCTCCAAGATATTCCTCACGGAGAGGGCTCTTGGCGCTTGCTGCCAGCGTTGATGGCCACGGGAGCAAATAGGACATGGATTCATCCCCCCTCCCTGCAGACAGCAGGAACAGGAGCATTGTACTGCCCACCGAGCCTTGCTGGGGAGGAAGGAATGATTGATACAGTTGTAGAGAATCGGGAGTCTCTCAGGTTTCCAAAGAATGAGAAACAGCCATCCCTGGACAGATCTCTGGGAGAAGCGACAGTGTTTGGGAATTCCCCGGCTCCCGGTAGCGGGAGTGATTGATGGGAGCTGGGAGATCCTGGGGTTGGTGAGTGAGGAGGAGCGTTTGGGGCTGTCAGGCTGCCCACGCTGCGAGGGGAGCTGTGATGAACAGCGCTGTCATCTCGGCTGTGCCGGAGAGCGGCTCCACGGACACGGGACTGGATCAGGGAGGAGGGGACAGCTCTGGCCAGGAGGAGCGTGAAGGAGGGGCTGTGCCACTCTTCATCTCAACTGCATTCAGCAAGGAAAGTCACTGCCAGCCTGTTTTTTAGGGTTAGAGGAGGATTCGAATGCTCCTCCAGGAAAATGCCACCCCCACTATCCCACAGCAGTTTCACAGGATCCCAGAATGTGCTGAGTTGGAAGGGACCCACAAGGATCATGGAGTCCAACCCTCAGCCTTGCATAGGACCATCCCCAGGAGTCATTCAAACCCTCCTGGAGCTCTGGCAGCCTTGGGGCTGTGCCCACTGCCCTGGGGAGCCTGGTCAGTGCCCAACCAGCCTCTGGGGGAAGAACCTTTGGCTGAGATCCAACCTGAGCCTGCCCTGACACAGCTCCAGCCATTCCCTGGGTGCTGTCCCTGGTCCCCCCAGAGCAGAGCTCAGGGCCTGCCCCTCCTCTGTCCCTCCCAAGGAAACTGTGACTGCAATGAGGTCTCCCCTTAGTCTCCTCTTCTCCAGCTGAACACACCAAGTTTGTCCAAGTTGACCTCAGTGGTTTCCTGCCAAAAATACCTGTGAACAATAATGACTTGTTAATGATTTATCCCTGTGCTCCCAAGTGCTGCACTGATTCCGAATACCACAGGAACCATCGAGACCATGCTCTGCAGGCTCTGAGGTTTTGGCCACAATGGCTTTTTGTCCTTCCCCAGTGATGGGGGTGGTGGTTGCATGAGGGAACCAAGGGTTTGGGGCACTGGGCAGCGTAAATGCACATTGTTCAGTGTAACTTTAGGGAATATTGGTAGGAAAATCAACGGGATTGGACCAGGGGAGAAATCATCTGAGCTGCAATGAAGGATTGGACCATGCAGGATTTGCAGACAGTTGTGAGCAGAGACCTCAGCAGGTTCCCCGTGGTAACGTCGATGCCAGCGAGGCACAGAAACCAAGAGTTTGGTTTCTGCAAAAGAGAGCTGCAAATCCACACTGTGTGGACCAGGCATGGCTCTGGAAATGGGAAGTGGGAGAACAAGCTCTTTCCTTCCTTGGAAGATGGGCACCTGCTGTTTTCCCAGGCCATCAGAGCAGAAGTGTGGAGCACAGAGGGATGAGGTACAACATCAAAAAGCTGTTCCCTGTGCTTCCAGCATGGCTGGGTAATAAATAAAGCCTCCATCAGCCATCCTGCCTCGGTGAGCAGGAGCACAGGAGATACAGGGGGAGAACCTGTGATTGCAACAACCACCTCCACCCTTCAGGACCAGGGGAAAAGGCAGTGGAGCCTAAACCAGAGCCTGCATGAGTCAACTCGAGGTGTTCATGGCTGATTTTACACATCGTGGTGTGGTTTGGTCACTGAGCAGCCACATCAGAAGCTCTAAGCAGTGCTGGACTCTTTCACTTCCTACCCTCTTTGTCCTTGATCCTGTGTGTTCACAGCTCTGTGCTGCTCTGGACAGGCAGCAGAGGTGCCTGAAAATGGAAATTTCTCCACCTTTTTGGCTTCAGCCTCTTTAGTGCTGAGCCAAAAGCTGTGTCATCCTTGTTCCTAAGAGCTTCCACATGGAGACATGCCTTGGTGATGAACGCTGGAGTCTTCAGAGGCTCCCAACAGGCTGAAACCAAGGGAAAAGTTTTATGCTTACCTGCTTAAAGCTCCTTCCAGCGTGCCAGCCCAGTTCTTTGAACATCTGTGATACCTTGGAGCAGCCTGGTCCTGTGGAAGGTGTTCCTGCCCATGGCAAGGGGTTGGAACAAGATGAGTTTTAAGGTCCCTTCCAACCCAAAACATTCTGGGATTCTATGATCTTCAGTGCTCGGACTCCCCAGGATGCAGCAAGGATGGTAATGATTAAAGAGGCATCTGAGATAATAGAGTTCACTCCTGGAAGTCTTCTCTGAAATTATCTTCAGTCAAAAAAAAAATAGTTATTGATTTGTTTTAAATCCTTTGTGGAGGTCACTTGCAGGGAATGTCCTGGAAGAAGTATAAATGTGCAAAAAGGGAACAAGGCGTGTCTCTGAAATCCTTCAGGCTGTTCATCACCCTGCCCTGGGTACATCCTCCAGATCAGGAACTCCAGCAATGTTGGGAAGGTATCCAGATGGAAGACCAAGTGGAAGACCACTTTTTGAGTGGTCACAGCTGGCTTGTGAGGGTCAGAAGAATCCCAGAATGGTTCAGGTTGGAAGGGACCCCAGTGGGTCACTGGTCCCACCTCCCTGCTCAGGCAGGGCCAGCCCAGAGCACAGGGCACAGGATTGTGTCCAGAGGAGTCTGGAATATCCCCAGTGAGGAGACTCCAGCCTCTCCCTGGGCAGCCTGTTCAGAGCTGGATCACTGCCCAGGGAAGAAGTTCTTCCTCCTGTCCAGGTGGAGCTTCCTGGGCATCAGTGTCTGCCCAGGTCACAGGGTTACATCAATTTTGGGTTGACCCCATGTGCCAGTGCTGAAATTCTTGTTCCTGCTCAGTACGTGAAGACACCAGTGAAAGAAATTTTCAAACAATTCCACCTTTGCTGTTCAAACTGGTGCAACCACGTGTGCCCACATGTTGTGTGGCCTCAAGAGGAGCACGTGCCCATTGGAAGAGGGAGGCTGGAAGTGAGGCAGGACCCAGGCACCCCATCCTTGGTGCCTCCTGCAGCAGCCGAGGAGCTCAGCATCCCCAGGAGCCCGGAGCCGCATTCTCAGCATTCCTGCAGCTCCTTAGATGTCAGTGATGTCATCGATAGCAGCCAGGGAATTGCAGATCCCAGAGGGCCTGAACTCATGTCTTAGCAAGTAAGCGTAGGAGGAACCAATTTCTGCAGTGTATTGCACTGTACCAGCAAGTTTTATTGAGTCAAATCACAGCAAATATATTTGCATCCACATTTCTGTCTCCTGGCAATGCTACAACATCCAACAAGTGGGACGCTCGTGTCCTCCACCAGCTACTCTCTCACCCCTATTAAAGGAAACGGCATCTGAGCCATAAAACAACGGGAGGCCGGTACAGTGTGGGATTGAAAAGCAACTAATTTATTCCTTTAGCTGTTCAGTCTTTTGCCCTGGTGCCCAGGACCTGCTGACATCCAGCATATTTCAAGACAGAACTGGCACCACTTGAAGGCATCAGCCCTTCTCTGGAAAGCATCCCGTGGAAACTCCATCTCTTGAGAGCCTGTGAAAGAGATGCTTTTGAAATTTTTTTGTGCAGGACAAAATGGCTCATTTTGGGAACACAGGAGCAAAATTGTAATGCAAATTTTCATACTTTTATCACGTGGCCTTTTGTACCAGGAGCTTTGGGATGATGGCACCCCAGCAGTCTGCAGGCTCTTGGTAGGCATGGGATGCACCAGTTCCTGCTGCTGGCGTAGCTGGGAGTTTGAGACCCTGGAATGGACTGAAGCAGAGGTTTTTAACAATGGTTTGGTGATACCACCATAGCACCGTCTGCAGATGGTCTAGTGAATGGTATTAAATAGCATTTTACAGCCTAAAATTCAGTGGTGAGGGGGACTGGTGGGCCATGAGATACATTTCTATCTGAAATGGAGATGTTAATTTTTTTTTTCTAGTTGTACTTAGGAAGTTGCCTCTGACAGAGCCTTCCAGGGGCAGAGCACGGCACAGAGCTCACCCTCTGCTCTGGTTGAGCCTGCCCAGGTTGCCGTGGGTGCAGGACCGTGGGTAGGACGGACCCTCCTGTGCGGCTGCGGAATTTCCTGCTCGGAAGCAGTTTGCTGTGTAGCCTCGGTGCTGCTTGAATGTGGCTCTGTGTTACTCAGCTGTAATTAGAGCAGCTTGCCAGTTCTTGATTTCAACCCTTCGTTTCAGCGGGATTTCCAGACCTGGTGCAATTTGCCCCAGAGAGCTGGGGCTTGTTTCCCAACCCAAATCTAGCCTGGCCTTATAGCTACACCTGCATTTTTCCAGCTACAAATAACAATGGAAGTGATTTTATCTAATCTCCCACCACCTGGTTTGTTCTTGTCCACACTCTGAGGCACGAGGGTATTGAAAATGCTTTTGGCAGGAGTAGTTTTAAAAGCTGTGTAACCACCAGCATTAACACAACCACCGCGTGTGTGAAGAGCGAGGTACGGAGACGGCGGCGACCTCGTGCAGGGAAGGAAACCCGGACAGCCAGAGCTCGTGGGTTGTGCGGCGTCCTCGAGTAAAGCCTGGAAGGCAGCTCAGCAAAGCCCGGGTGATGTCCCGCAGGGAAGAGCCCACCTGGATGCACCCACGAGGGGCTTCAGGGACCGCTCGGGTGCTGCCCTGTCTCTACGTGACTTGGCACCCGGACCCCGGGATACCTCGCCAGGGCAGATCTGTGACTTTCTAGCTTGGGTTTCACGATGGAGCGCCCAAGGCCCCTCCTCTGCGCCGGCATTTCGGCGCTGCGCTTTGGAAGGACTCCAGGCCAGCAGTGAAGGGCTCTTTGATAATATCTGACGGGCGGGTAAGAATTTTGGGCAGCAGCCAAGGTACACATTGCCTGTAATCGTTAACTCGGTCTGTAAACAGTTCAAACGGCACTGAAGAGGCCGTCAGTTATTACAGGAGGGAAAAGCCTTTCATGTGCCCGCGCAGCAGCCGGAGCCGCCGATCCCCGGCCCCTGCGGAGCGGCCGCGGCTGCGGGTCCGCGGGCCCTGCTGGGCCTGCAGCGAGCGCTGACCTTCAAACCCTGGGCGCTGCAGCAGCAACAGCAGCGTTGCCTTCCTTTTGTTCTGCACCTGGCTCGGGCGGTGCAGCCCGGGGGGATGCGGGGGGGAGGGGATCAGCCATCGCTCCCCCGGGGCGCCGCGCCAGCCGGGGAGGTTCGGCGGGGCTCCCTCCTCCATCCCGAGCCCACCTCCTGCCTGTGGCTTTGCCCTGGGCTCCCTCCTCCATCCCGAGCCC
>NW_020897961.1:2500771-2500973 GCF_003984885.1 Neopelma chrysocephalum
GAGCCCACCTCTTGCCTGTGGCTTTGCCCTGGGCTCCCTCCTCCATCCCGAGCCCATCTCCTGCCTTTGGCTTTGCCCTGGGCTCCCTCCTCCATTCGAAGCACAACTCCTGCCTTTGGTTTTGCCCTGGGCTCCCTCCTCCATCCCAAGCACAACTCCTGCCTGTGGCTTTGCCCTGGGCTCCCTCCTCCATCCTGAGCCC
>NW_020897961.1:2500983-2567295 GCF_003984885.1 Neopelma chrysocephalum
CTGAGCCCATCTCCTGCCTGTGGCTTTGCCCTGGGCTCCCTCCTCCAAGCCCATCTCCCTCCTGCAGCTTTTTCCTGGTGATCGCAGCTCCATGTGCAATCCTAACAAGGGTTTCACTCATGACCAGGTAAAGCTTCCCTGGACCATTGCTGGTTTCTCCAGAAAAGGCCACAATGGGAGTTTAGGTCCATGTCAGGGCCCTGCAATCTCCAGGCACTCATGGAGGTAACACTGCTGCTGAGCTTCACCTTCAGGAGAGTTCTGGAGAATTCCTTAGCCCACATGAACCTCTGCAGAGCCCTCTGCTCTGCATCCAGGAGCAGTTCACCCCTCCTGGACATGTGTGATGCTTCAGAAGATGTTGTGGCCTAATTTGTCCCCAGAAGAATTCCCTTGTCAGTGTTTGCTCTTCTAGATCTTCTTTCTCCTTTCTGGACGAGCAGGAATGCTCTTTCTGGTGTCTACTTTCAAGGCTTTAACTTTGAAACCCATTGTGATTGAGGAAAAATACCCCAGTGATCTGGGTTTGGGTGAGTCTTTGTGTCTGGCCCGTCACTGCAGAGCTGCTTTCAGGATCAGAGCTGTCTCCTGCTTGACAGATGAGTTGTGGAAGTCCTCCTATGTCTGTACCACCCCTGAGCTGGTGCCAGGGCACAGGAGAGCTTTGTGCTTGGAGTGGTTGGAGGGATGCGTTGGGCTTGCTGGGCCATCTGTACAGCTTGGACTTTACCAGTGTGTTGAGGGTTGCTGAGGGACAAGGCTTTGTGTGAGTTCTGTGGAGCAGCTTTAACCTCCAAACCGCTGTCAGCACAGAGCAGAGGGTCACGTGTAGGAGGGTCAGTGCCACTCAGTGGCAGCATCTCCCAGAGTGGGGACAGGCTGAGCCCTCTGAGGTGCGTGAGGTGAACAGGTCAGCATGGCTTGGATGCTGTCCATGGATTTCGAGTCCAGACTGCCTGCAGTGTGCTCAGAGGCGGAGGAGCGTGAGCTGTTCTCCCGTGACTTGGGCCAGCTTGCCTTTACTTTCATTTAGTGGTGTGAGTCAGGGCTGACCAGAGAACCTCCCGTGCCTTTGATACTCCAGAATGGATGTGTGGACCAGACAGAGACGGTTTAACCAGACGTTGTGGTGGAACTTGGCCAAAGATTTCCCTGTCTGCCCGTACAACCCTCGTGGTGGCTGGGCCAGCAGGAGTGGCACCACTGCCCTTGTGTGGGACCTCTCTGCCCACAGGAGAGCAAACTTCAGCAGAGCTGAAGTGGGGTGGGTATGAGAGTTTCTCCAACCCCATGGCCATGCTTGTGCAAATAGAATCACAGAATCATTCAGGTTGGGAAAGCCCTCCAAGACCATCGAGTCCAACCTGTACCCAATCCCCACCCTGTCCCCCAGCCCAGAGCACTGAGTGCCACCTCCAGTCATTCCTTGGACACCTCCAGGGATGGGGACTCCACAATCTCCCTGGGCAGCCCCTTCCAATGCCTGACAGCCCTTTCAGTGAAGAAATTCCTCCTGATGTCCAACCTGACCCTTCCCTGGCACAGCTTGAGGCCATTTCCCCTCATCCTGTCCTTTGTTCTCTGAGAGCAGAGCCTGACCCCCCAGCTCCCCCCTCCTGTTGCAGAGAGCGACAGAAAAGATCCAGACTTCACCTAAACATCTAACCCTGCACATCCCTCTTGGGTTCAGCGCTTCTCTTTGTTGCTCACCAGCTTAGTGATGAAAAGGAGGCGGAAACACAGTCACTGATTGATTAGGGACTGATTTGTTGTATCAAACCCTCGGGCACTTCTGACCCTTGAGACAGGCCAAAGGTGGTGAAGCTCATGAGCACATGTCAGGGCACAGGCACAGGAGTATTGCACTGGCACCCTGTAGGTCCTTTGTCTCCTCTCCTGCCTCTGGCCACTCCTTCAGCGGACTCGGATGGTTGTCTGAGCTGTTTGCACGTTGAGATAGGACCTGAGTCTCTCTAAGAATAATGCATTTGTTATCAGTGAACGTGTTTGTCTGTGACTCACATGTGGGTAAGGTGTGTTTGCTCTTATAACAGCTCTTGAAACTTCATGTAGGTACATTAAAAAGCCCCATATCCTGATCCTCAAGCTTCGTGCCCAGGAGTCATGGAAGTGGCAATTTGTCCTCGGGCCCCTTGAAACATTCTGCCATTCTCTTCCTTTTCCAAACAGCCATTTCCATCTTTTTCATGGTTAACATCCACTTCATCTCCCTGCCTTGTACCTCCTCATCCTCCCATGTCCCTCCAGCAGTGTCCCACAGCACTTTTCAGCTCTGGCCCCCTGGCAGTATCTCCTGTACCTGTGGTAGTGTCCTGTCATTCCTGCTGCTGTGTCTGTGGGTAGAGAGGATTGATCTTGGTGTCAGAGGGGCTTTGTTCAGCTGACAGAGCTGGAGAGTTTAGATAAACTGGGAAGAGCCTCTCTTTTCCAGGAATAAAGGCATTCACACAGCGTGAATCACAGAATCATTGAGGTTGGAAAAGCCCTCCCAGCCCATGGAGCCCACCCTGTGCCCGATGCCCACCCTGTCCCCCAGCCCAGAGCACTGAGTGCCACCTCCAGTCATTCCTTGGACACCTCCAGGGATGGGGACTCCACCACCTCCCTGGGCAGCCCCTTCCAGTGCCTGACCACCCTTTCCAGGAAGAAATTCCTCCTGATGTCCAACCTGACCCTCCCCTGGCACAGCTTGAGGCCGTTCCCTCTCCTCCTGTCCCTTGTTCCCTGGGAGCAGAGCCCGACCCCCCCCAGCTCCCCCCTCCTGTCAGGCTGAGATTTGGGGAAAACCAAGGGAGGAGGATCTGGTGACTGGGGTGTCCCTGTGGCTCTGTGAACCATCACCCTCCTCTTCCAAAACCCCGTTAGTTCTTCCCTTCTCTTCATTATCCTGGGTTTTTTACCTGGCTCTTTTTTTTTTGGCTGGGAAGTCAGGATTATCAGTCTGCCATCCCCTGCATCGCTCTCAACTTCTGCAAATTCAGTTTGGTATTTGCTACCTGCATTTTTTCTGGGATTGTGGTCCATGTAGTGATGAGTTTTCCCAGTTTAGTCCAGGATTTTTCTTGAGCCCTTTGGTAAACACTCCCTTGTCCCGTTCACTTCCTGTCTTTTCCATGCCAACCTTTTGGGTTGGTTATAACATTTTTCCTGCCACTTCAGATCAAATCAAATTTTGACTCATCCCCCATGAAGGAAGGGTGGGAAATGCTCTGAGTTCCCTTGCAGAGAAAACTGAGGACTTTCTCCGTGTCCTTTTTCAGCCCTTGTCCCTGAGGTCTCCTTGGTGAACAGAAGGGGGAACAGAAATGTTTAAAGGGTTCTTGGGGGGAGAAAAAGCACAAATAATCTCTTTTCAATGGGCATGATTGATTCAGTGAGAATTAATAGGCTCAGACTGGAGCAAAACTGTCTCCAGTGAGGCGTTGGAACGTACTTTGCAGTGTGGAGGAGAAGGGAGCCCTGGAGTGGGTGAGGAGTCTCCCTTTCTGGAGGTCTTGAAAACAGGTTGAGCAAGTGTCTCTCAGGAATGTTTTAGGTCTGGCTGATCCTGCCTTCAGGCAGCAAAGCGGGCGAGGTGACCTCTCAGGGTCATCTTTCTTTTTCTGCTGTTTTATACCTGAAGGTCCCAAATGGGGATCTGGCACCTCTCCATGCCTGGTTCCCCAGGACCTCTCCTTGTGTTTCTGCTGCTCAGTGTAACCTGTGAGTGATTCTGGGACAGGCTGGTGTGAAGGCAGTGGGTCTAGTGGGAACAAAAGTGGGAAAGGTGGCAAGGAGAAGTTAGAAAAGGGGAAATCAGTATTGTAGGAGCGGTGGTGTGGACAGAAAAGGTTGAAAATAGAGATGCCATAGGGTAAGGAAACAAGAAAACTAAAAGGTAGTAGCAAGAACACAGGGGTGGGGAGGAGCTCTGCACCCTGCTGAGGGGGTGACAGGAAGGATGTGGGGACAGAGACAGATGGAATGACAAAGCCAGGGGGTCACAGGCCTCATTCACAGTGTCTCAGAAGCAGAGTCAGAGCTGCAGGGCTGGGTCAGCCAAGACTGAGTCCAAACCCTGCCAGTTAATCCCAACCCACCACTGGGATCCCAGGAGCCTGTGCAGAGCCAGGCAGGGATAGTCCTGGGAGAGCAGTGCTGTGACTTCCACCAGGGAAGCCCCAGCTGGAGCAGCACTGTGGGGTCCAGCAGAATGCCCATCTAGGCCCTTCTGCCGATCGGGAGCCCGTGGGAGTGGGATCAGGATCGGGATCAGGATGGGATCAGGACAGCGGTAGGATTTAGACAACGTGCGTGAGACCTCTTTAATTTTGGGTATGAACATACCCCCTCTCTCTGGATTTTGGCTGTCCCTTGTCTCCTAGATCAGATAAGCTTCTGTGGGGAGAGGTGGCCCCTTGGCTGTGGCGGTGGGTGCTGCAGAGGTCCCCAGCCCACCACAGAGGGGGGAAGGCTCTTCCTGCAAAACCCTTCCCTCCTGCAGTGCCTGAGTCCATCTGCAAACCCTGGGACCAGGAGGGAGAGAGGGATCCTGACTCTGCAGCCAGGGCCACCCATGGGGCACGAGTCCTCTGCATTGAGGAATCACTTAATATTTGTTTTTCCACATCAGCCATAGATTTTTTTTCGAGTCTCCTCTTGTCCTGTGAGGACCATGTGCAGCCAGGATCCCTCACCCAAGGGACCAGGGGCAGTGGAGTGCCAAGAAAATGCTGTTCTGGGATGGCCACAGTAAGAACCAGGCCTTGCTGCTGGAGGAGTTGCATCAAATGGGAAGAGGAGATGGTAGGAAGAGGGGTCTGGAGCAGAGACAAGTGGAGTGTGGAGTGGATGGTGCCTGTGTCCCCCTGAGCTGCCCCTGGTCACCTTTGCAGGGTGCTCAGGAAGGCACCTGGGCTAAGCCTTCAGCAGGATCAGTGTCTGGTGAGGGATCCAGCACGGAATAACGAGGGGTCACTGCTCTGTGAGGGATCCAGCACAGAATAACGAGGGGCCACTGCTCTGTCACAGCTCCCTGCACAGCTACCCCTGTGGGAAGGGTCTCAGCTGCAGGGATCAGCATTCCTCAGCAGGTCTTCTCCAGATTTATCACCTGGATTCCCCTCCAGAAGAGCCACCAGCATTTTATATCTGCTCTCCACACTCGTTTGGAGCTGCAGGAGCCTGGCTTCTTGCTCGTATTTATCATTTTATCATTAATCATGGAATCATGGAATGGTTTAGGTTGGAAGGGACCTTAAAGACCATCTTGTTCCAACTCCTGCCATGGGAGGGAGGAGTGTCCTGCAGGGACACCTTCCACTAGACCAGGTTGCTCCAACCTGGCCTTAAACACTTCCAGGGCACTTGGATGCTGTGCTGGTGTTGGTGGGTACAGCGGCTGTCAGTGCTCCAGGGAAGCAGGGGGTTATTTGGGAGCCTTCCCTGGGCGCTCCCAAGCCATAACAGATTGCATTTCTTCCCTGAAAACCTGGATTTCCAGAGTTTATGATGCTTGGGCTTGGTACAGTTGCACTCTCTCTGGTGTCCTTGAGTCTGAAGTCACAGAATCCCAGAATGGTTTGGGTTGGAAGGGACCTTAAAGATCATCCAGTTCCACCTCATGCCATGGACAGAGATACCTTCCACTAGACCAGTTTTGACAAAAGGATATGAACTTTTACTTTAAAATATTTTCATTTTCACTGAAATCCTTCACTTTCACTTTTGTTTTAAGCAGTTACAGAGGTGATTAGGAGTTGGATACAAACCCACAACCACAGACATTTGCACTAGACATTTGAACTATCTGGTCTTTAATGTCCCTTCCAACCCAACCCATGCTGTGATTTTAGGATTTGATGATTTTAACTTGCTTTTATGTCTTTCTAAGACCTGTTCTTGTTTTGATGCCCAAGACTTGGTGCTACCAAAGGCAGCACTGAACGGGCTGCCCAGGGAGGGGCTGGAGTCCAAAACCCTCTGGACACAATCCTGTGCCCTGTGCTCTGGGATGACTCTGCTGGAGCAGGGAGGTGGGACCAGTGACCCACTGTGGTCCCTTCCAACCTGACCCATTCTGTGACTCTTGAGTGCAGTTTGGGACAGGAACTCCACCTTTCTCTGGGACATTTTCCTTGTGAACCAAAACTTGGGCAGTGACCTGGCTTCTGTGGCATTCAGAGCCTTGCTGGCTCAGGCAGGGCCATGGGATGTAGCAGGGTGGTGATGCCCAGTGCAGGGGGGTCCTACACCTCTGGGTGGGTCCAGAGGGTTTGCAGAGTGGGCTTGAGCCCCAAGATCTGAGTCTCCTTTGCTTTTGTCCCGCAGTCCCACCCACTCTCCCTGTGCAACACCAGTGAGGATGAACACACCGAGTCAGGATTCATCACCATCGTCAAGCTGGAACAGCCAGACCGGGATCCCAACCCCTGCCTGTCCCTGGCTAACAAGGTGAGTCCCAAAATGCCCTGAATGGCACCAACCTGGGAAGTGAAACCCGTGGTGCAGCAAAGAGGAGGGTGGAAGGAGGCAGCAAGGTGGGAAAGAGCTGTTGGAAAGTAGAGAAAAGGACAAGGGCAGAGCAGGGTCCTTGGCAGAAGGGATCCTTTGGGAGAGACGCTGTGCCAGCCATCCCCAACACCCATCCTTCCATCTTTTGGACTGCCTGCTTTGTAAAAGGTGTGACATTCTCCCTTATCCCACCATCCCTCATGCTTTACTTCCCAGCAGCCTCGTGCCCCTCCAGTTTTGCTCGATGGTCTGTGGAGGAATTTGTGTTTCTCTGTGTCCTCTGTCCTGTGGGAAGACACGGACACAGAAAACGTCCCCTGTGCCTCCGTCTTCAAAAATAATCCTGTAACACTTCACTGGATGAGGCACAAGAAGAATCAGGGCTGAGCAATGAGGCAAAAGCAGACCAGTGAACTAGTGATGGGTCATAACTCATGAACAGTTTGGGCCCCTGGGAGACCTCAGACCTCTTTGGATTGGGTACCTCAGTGAAGCAGCAGTTCCTGTGCCAAAAGCTGAGCTCACTGGTCCAATTCTCTGGTAATAAGGAAGTCAGGTAGGAACGAGGGTCATTTTAAGCCTTAAAATCTTTGTGTCTCTGATAAAGCTGCACCAATAAGGCAAACATTGGCTTTTCTTTTGATTGTCTCCGTACTGAATGTTGGGCTATTTTCCACAAGCACTGTACAAACATGAAGACCCCCTTTTTGGCTTTACCTGGATTGTATTCAGGGGATACCACCTTGTTGTCTGCTCCATGCTGGGATTGACGGGGTGGGGATGGGGACAGGATCCTTTTCCACGCTCCCTGCAGCTCAGCTCAAGAGGGAAGGCAACAATCTCTCGCTCCTGCCCAGCAGGGTTTGATTCACAGAGGCTGTGGCAGCAAAACCAAGTGAAGGGATGTGATGCCCTGATGGATTTGCCACCCCAGGGCTGTTCCCCCCAGCTGCGTGGGCAGCCAGGCAGCAATGCCCCTCCCTCTCTGGGTTGCTCAGCCTGAGTTTGGTTGGCTGCTGCTCTGGAGCTGGTGGCAGCAGTTGGCACAGGAGTTATGGACATGCTGACAGTCCCCACACACCTGGAAAATGTCCAGGTCCCACCTGTGGGTGTAGTGATGCAGGAGGATGGTGTGATAAAGAGGGAGCCCAAGGGCTTCCAGTGCAGCTTGTGGCTCTAGAGTGAGGGCTCTGCAGGTGCCCCAGGGAGCACAGCTGGTGGCTCCAGCTCTCCTGTGTCCATCCAAACGTGTCCATCATGTTAAAGTGGTCCCAGGCTGCCACATGGATGCCCCAGGATGCAGGGAATGGGGGAGGAATGGCTGTTTGGTCAGTGCAGCTGCTAGGGGGGGAGTGTGAACAGGAGGGAGGAGCAGCTGCAAAGACTCAACTTCCACTTCAGAACCTAAGAGGTTTAAAAACTTAGGGCCAGGATTTGAGCAACCTGGTCTAGTGGAAGATGTTCCCTGCCCATGGCAGGGCGTTGGAACATGAGCTTTAAAGCCCCTCCCAACCCAAACCATTCTGTGATTCAAACTTTTTTGCTGGTTTTGACCTTCATCTTTGAGACTGATCACAGCACTGGAAGTGCCAGTGTGTTACTGGGTCCTGGCATCAGCTCAGGCAGGCTGGCACAGGGAGGACAAGGCATGGTGCATTGCTGCACTGTGGTCATCCACCTTGATCCCTTCTCCAGGACCACTAACCCTGCAAAGCAAACAAACCCCTCAGTTCACTGCCATGTTCATAACGAGACAGAGGGACAGTTCCCTGGCCATCAGTCATCATTGCTCCATTACCAGAGCCAAATCCAACACTGGAGCTTGAGATCCAGCTGAACATGACATTGGATGCCATCCTTCAGGTATTCCTGCTCCAGGATCTCTCCTAGGGAGGCTCACAGCTCTTCTCCCACAAATAAGAGTAGTTTAGCCATGAAATACAGCAGATGGCCATATCCCCTGGCTCTGCCTTGTATCTTGGTTACTCCACTCCCTGCAATTCCTGTCTGGCTACTTCTCCATCCTCCTGAAGCTTCTGCCAAGCTCCTTCCCTCCAACATCACTCCGATCAGAGAATCACAGAAAGGTTGAGGTTGGAAGAGACCTTAAAGATCATCTCATTCCAACCCCCCCGCCGTGGGCAGGAATGCCAAGGTCTCTTCCTCAAAATCCCTGGACCGTTCCCCTCCTCAGGAGCAGGGTTGTAGCTGTGGGATGTGGCTGGTTCTTGCTGGAGCAGGAGCCTCGTTTCCCTGGCATGTGCGTCTTGTGGCAGAGCTTTGCATGTGGAATTGCAGCACTATATCAATGATGATAAAAATAGCCATGTGCAGAGTGTTATCATAACCTCTGCTTCAGCTGTCACCCAGCCAAGCCTGCACACAGCCAGCCCGGCACGAGGAGAGCTCCACCAGCCACCTGAGGCTCTCCTCTGCTTCCTAAATTCAATCCCTGCTTCAGCATCCAAAGCTAAAATCAGCAGGGAGGGCATCTGGGGAGAGGAAGGCATGGAAAATGCCACCAGGATCAAAGGGATTTATGTTTCTTTCTGATGCATCATTTATAATTTTGTTTGTTTGTTTGTTTTCTGAGTGGATTGCAAGTCTGGTTGACAGAAAGCTGTCAGCTGTTGCTGAAAGCTCTGAAATCATCCTGTAAATACATATTTGCACCAAAAGTCTTTCAGTCCTCAAAGAGGAGGTTGGCAGTGCCCTGTGGCTGAAGGGATCCAGCACAGGGACAGCAAACACTCAGAAAATGATGGCAGCAAGCAGGTTGTGAATGGCTGGAACAGAATCATGTAGGATCATGGAATATGCTGGGTTGGAAAGGACCCCCAAGGATCATCCAGTCCAACTCCTGGCCCTGCACAGACACCCCAACAATCCCACCCTGTCCCTGAGAGTATCATCCAAACCCTCCCTGAGCTCTGGCAGCCTTGGGGCTGTGCCCACTGTCCTGGGGAGCCTGGTCAGTGCCCAACCAGCCTCTGGGGAAGAACCTTTTCCTGAGATCCAACCTGACCCTCCCCAGCTGCGGCTGTTCCCTGAGTCCTGTCACTGGTCACCAGAAGTTGTGTCCTTTGCAACAGGAGTCAGAAAGGCGTTGGGAACATTCACTTGTCCAGTCTCAGTTGTTCGTTGCCCCGTTGTTGGTGTCTTTAGCAGGATAAAATCTTTGTAGAACTGTTCGTTCATCAAAGCCTGACTGGCTCCAACAGGTGGAAGTCAATCCCTGAAAGTCCTCTTCAGTGCTGGCAAACAATGAGGATTGTTTGATCCCAGGCAGGACCCCAGTCTCTGATCCCTGCTCTGAGCTGAGCCTTGATCCCACTTTTCCAACTTCCCCATCTGGTACAGCAAACCCACGGGTGTCGAATCCTATCAGCAGCTCAGAACCTTCAACCCCTGTGACCTTCCTGATGATCTTCACCTCCACTCACATCCCTGTCCTGTCTCCAGACCCAGACACACCCTCTGGGTGCCCCCAGCTTCTCCTCCACGAGGGGTGTGGAGGTGACCAGCACTTGTGAGCATGATTGTCCTGCTCTGCTCTGCCCTGGGGTTGCCTCACTTGCAAAATTGGGGCGGTTTGGGGGGACACAATATCAGAAAGTTATGAAGCCATTAGAGAGTGTCCAAAGCAGGACAATGAAGATGGGGAAGGGCCTTGATTTGACACCGTGTGAGGGCACTGAGGGCACTTGAGGAGACTGAAGGGAGACCTCACCACAGTTCCAACTTCCTGGGCAGGGGCAGAGGAGGGGCAGGGACTGAGCTCTGCTCTGGGGGGACCAGGGACAGCACCCAGGGAATGGCTGGAGCTGTGTCAGGGCAGGCTCAGGTTGGATCTCAGCCAAAGGTTCTTCCCCCAGAGGCTGGTTGGGCACTGCCCAGGCTCCCCAGGGCAGTGGGCACAGCCCCAAGGCTGCCAGAGCTCAGGGAGGGTTTGGCTGATCCTCTGGGGCACAGGGGGTGACTCTTGGGGCTGGGCCTGTGCAGGGCTGAGGGTTGGACTCCGTGATCCTTGTGGGTCTCTCCCAGCTCAGCACATTCTGTGACTCTGTGTGTGTGAGGGATGGAGCAGATCCCGCTCAGCCGCTGCTCTCCCTGCCAGGAATGCCCCATCCCTGGGCCCAGCCGGCTCCCTGTGTTTGATATTGCAGCTGGGAAGCGGCAGCTCTGACCTCTGGCCCCCGAGCTGGGGTTTGGCCCTGCAGAGGGTGAACTGCTCCCTGTTTGCACAGGCTCAGGACGCAGGATCAAAGGGCTCCGCGTGAGTAAGAGCGGCCCAGCCCTGCGTTCTGTTCACGTTCCATCTCCCCAGGCTGCCTCTGCCTGCCTGGAGGGCTCCCAGGGCCGGCTGGGAGGAGGTGGGTGACCCCACGAGGTCCCCAGGCAGTGAGCTTTACCTCACCAGGGTGGCATGTGTGCTCAGCTGGGTGGGTCTCTGAGCTGAGCTGTGGAAAGCCATCCCGCTCCTCATCCGAGAGCAGATCTGCAGCCTGGGCACTGCCTGAGCTGCTCCCTGGGGAGTGCAGGGACAGGGACCACGGAGAGCAGCGTGTGTGGGAGTCAGGCCCTCAGACAGCCCAGGGCCATCCAAAGGAGGGCAGTGAAGATGCCTCATGGGTGAGAGGTGGGATGTGGAGGATTCTGCTGTCCTGGGATGGGAAGGTTGTGTAGGTCAGCAGATCCCTCCCCAGCAAATCCAGCTCTGAAGCAAAGGGGCACATGGCATGGGCAGCTGGGGAATGTTTAGGTTTGTGTCCTGCTGTGATTGCAAGGCCACCAACTAATTCATCTCCACAACCATAGGGAGAAAGAGCCCCAGAGCTCTGGCAGGAGTGGGCACTGCAGCCCAACACAAGCACAGGAATCAAAGTGTAAATGGTTTCCTCAGTCTAAGCAGGTGCTTTTTTCCCTGCAAAGAGCCTGGGAGGCAGCCATGGATCCAAATGGCGGGTGTTGACACAGGGGACAGTGCAGAGTGTCCACTGAAGCTTCTGTTGTTTTGGACAGGCGAAGCTGGCGGGGGAGCGTGGAGCCCGTGCGATCCTTTTTGACATTACTGATGATGAAAGTGCTGCTGATCAGGTACAGACCTCATTAATACTCTCAGCTAAACCACAGTGCTCCTGTCACATCCCAAAATGTGTCCATCAGGACCCACCAGCCACCAGCAGAAAGTCCCAGGTCCCAGCTGGTGTTGGATGTTGGCCCTTACCCCACTCACCCATGAAGAGTCGGTTCCTCTTTCCTTCACTCCAGGGCACATCCACACTCTCAGGGGACATTATCTGGTCAGTTGAGCTTTTCTGCCAGGAGCTGGATGCTTCCTCTTGGGAAGTCATGGATTTCCCAATTCCATCTACTCCAGACAGCCCAGTTTACCTCCAGGGAAAGGTGGCTTCTCAAGTTTTCAAGCCCAAGTCACAGCCCTCCCTGCAACGCTCTTGGCGCAGGTTTAGAGACCTCCAAAGGTCCCTTCCCCCAGCATTGCTGTCATCTCTGGAATGGAATCGGTTCCCTATCCAAATATTCCAGGGATAATGAAAAGCATTCAGCATTCAACTGAGGACAGACAGGGGAGCTGGTGCCTGAGCTTATCCAAACTCTGGGCTGACTCCTTGCTGGATCCATCCCTCCTGGCTCTTTTATGCACTTACAGATTAATTTTTGATGCCAGAGAAAGGCAGCAGCGAGTGCAGATCCATGAGGTGACTCCAGGGTTGCTCAGATCCCAGTCTCTGATCCCCCTGAGCCTCTGATCCCACTTTTCCAGCTTCCCCATCTGCAATACCAAAGCCAAGAGTGGCAACTCTCAACAACTCAGACCCTGCAGCCTCCGTGGTCTTCACGACCATCTGCACCTCCACTCACATCCCTGTCCCCAGACCCAGGCACCCACCTCTGGGTGCCCCCAGACCCACCCAGGGCACGGGAAGTGTTCAGCGGGTCCCATGGCCACCCTGGTCCAGGTCAGTCTGGAGGGGAGCAGGCTTGGACACTTGCTGAGCCAGCCCGTGCCAGTATGACCAGGAACAACCAGAATGTCCTCAGGGAGGAGGGGAACTGGATGGGTCTCACAGGAAGAGCAGAGGAAGCATTTCTGTGGGAAGGCAGCACTCGGCAGTGCTGTTGGCAGTTCCCACAGGGAAGAGGAGACACCAAGAACTTTTGCACAGGGGCTTGAAGAGGAGCTCAAGAGACACCAAACAGTGTCCAGCTGGGCATGAGGAGTCACCAGCAGGGAAAAATGAGTATTTTCCCAATGCTGGAAAGTTGGTACAAGAGGAGGAGCTTCAATCTGATTCATCCTAGAGGGATAGTGCAGATCTGGGGGAGCAATCAGTCTCTGAAGTGTGTGCAAGAAGCATGAGGAGGAACCAGATGTGCCTAGGGGACCAGGATTGTCCTTTTCCAGGCTGTTCTGGACCAGCTCTCACTGTGTTTGTTCCTTTGCAGCTGAGGAAGCCCAGAGGTCTGAGCCAGCCCGTGGTTCTGATCAGGGGCCATGATGCCGAGCAACTCATGGGCGTCGTGAACAAGAACAGAGAGGCCCATGTGAAGATAGAGGTCAAGGAGCCACCAGCCTGGGTGAGACACACACCATTCCCACTGCCTCCCACATCCTCCCTCCCAAGCCACGGCACAGGGCTTTCCCAGAGCTGCTGAGCTTTGCTCCCAAGGGACAGAGATCAGGGTCCTTGACAGGAGCTGTCTGTAGCATTCAGATGACCTGCTGCAGATAAAGGCTCAAAAGCACTTTCAGCTTATTTAGTTTCTTTTGCTCCAACACCACGAGTGAGGTGAGGGGATTCTCTGTCTCTTCAGGGGAGACCAAGCCTTGGTTTTCTCATCTTATGCTGCCTTAAACATTGGCACTGGGGGAGCTGAGGTGCTGCAAGACAGAGATTTTCCATTCTTGGTGGGACGTCCAAACAAAGGCCGAACCCTTTTTTCCTTTTCCTGTAAAGAGCAAAGAGGTAGAGCTTGGCTGATGGGCCAGAAGAGATTGGGAGTCCCCTGCCAAGCCTCTTATTCCCAAGTCTGCCACACAAGAGTAATTTCTCTCCTGTTTTATCCAACAGCCAGACTACGACGTGTGGATTCTCCTCACCGTGGTCAGCACCGTGGTCGTCATCGTTTTGATTTTCGTTGTCCGCACAAAGTGCCAACTGAACAGGACTCAGGTAGGGACCCCCTGCAGCAACAGGAATACACAAAAGGCAGGAGCAGACATTGTTTGGGATTTGGGGAAATGGGCAGAGAGGGATAGGACAAGGGGGAATGACTTCAAACTGCCAGAGGGCAGGGTTAGATGGGATACTGGGAAGGAATCCTTCCCTGTGAGGGTGGGGAGGCCCTGGCACAGGTTGCCCAGAGAAGCTGTGGCTGTCCCATCCCTGGAAGTGTCTAAGGCCAGGTTGGGCGGGGCTTGGAGCAACCTGGTCTAGTGGGAGGTGTCCCTGCCCATGGCAGGGGGTTGGAACAAGAGGAGCTTTAAGGTCCCTTCTGACCCAAACCATTTGGTAATTCTATGGTTCTATGGTTTAATATTTTTAATAGAAATTAAGAAATTTCTAATCATCTTCCTGGAGTCAGATGTATTTTCCTATATGAGAATATCCCATTTTTCCTGTAGAGAGACAATCCTTTGGGGCTCAAAAACTCAGCACTGCTGAGTGATTTTGAATGTCCAGAGCCAGCTGTCTCCTGCTGGTGACAAAAGCCTACCCTGGCTAAGTCAGGTTAGACAGGAAGCCACCTCTGGAAATGAGTAGCATCCCCAAATTCCTGATAACCCCATTTTGGAAAGGGAAGGCCTGTCCTGAAAGCCTGCCCTCTCTCTCAGGACTCCGTGCAGCAGCAGACCCTGCAGGCCATTGGGCAGTTGGCCACGCGCCGGTACCAGCCCCGGTGCCGCCCGGCGTCACGGTGGGACTCGGCCAGCAGCTGCAGCTCCGCCCCAGTCTGTGCCATCTGCCTGGAGGAGTTCAGCGAGGGCCAGGTAGGATGTGGGCAGGGCTGCTGGGCAACCACAGCTCCAAAATTCCCGGGTGGGATTGGTGGTAGGAGCTGAGCGTGGCAAGAGCGGGAGGCCCTGGTGATATTTCCTTCTGCAGCCCTCCTGAGGGCTGGGAAAGCGCCAGCATCCATGGAGTCTGCCTGCCCCTTGGCCAAAAGAGCCCTGTCTCTGCTGGAGTCACTCAGATCTCCTGAGGCACGTCTCCAGCCATTGCTCTTGGGTAAAATGTCCATAAAACATCCGTGTTGAAGCAACGGGACAAAAGTGGGGTTTGCTGCTCCAGAGCACCCGGCCTGAAACCTCCCTGTTCCCAAGGACTTTCACCTCTCCGGACATTTACACCCCAGAGCAGAACCTGAGCTACTGCACAGCCTCCTCTGTGCACAGCTGGGCTGCAGATCCCTCACTCTGAGACATCTTTCCATCCTGCAAGGCTCGCTTCCATCAAGAAGGACCCATCCAGGTCCTGGATCATGGTTCTCATTGCTCATACTCCTCCTCTTCTCTCTAGGAACTGCGGATCATCTCGTGCTCCCACGAGTTCCATCGGGAATGTGTTGACCCTTGGCTGCAGCAACACCACACGTGTCCCCTTTGCATGTTCAATATTCTTGGTAGGGCTCAGACACAGTATTTTCTGGGCAGGCACAGGGTTGGGTGCAGGGGTTGTGACCAGGAGCTCCAGGTACCCATGGGTGATGCATCAGCAGCTCCACGTGTCCCTGTGCATGGAATGTACGGGATGGCATGTCCATGGAAAGGGGTCCCTGTGTGTGAGCCCCCCAGGGTACAGCAGGATGCTGAGCTTGGGACCTGCACCAAGAGGAGGGGTTTCCAGTCTTGGGACCTGTGGGCAAGGGAGGGGGGCAGCAGGGAAAGCACTGGGTGTGCAGGACCATCGGGGTTGTTTGGTGGTGGCAATGAGGAATTGTGGGACACGGGCAGGATGTGGCACTGTGGTGGGAGGGCAGTGGAGTTGGTGCCAGGGGTACAGCTGGGCTGTGGGACATGTGCTGGATGCTCCCTTCTCTCTCCACAGCCAGAGACTCAACGGACCAGGTCCCGGCCGCCAGCTCCAGGCTGGCCCCTCAGGACATGGAGCCTGGACGGAGACTCCACCTTTTCCGCCAGCACCCAGGACATGCCCTTTACCACCTCCCACACCCGTATCCTCAGAGGAACCTCAGGAGCTTTCCCCCGGAGCCAGCCCACGGCAACCCCTTCTTCCACTCCCCAGAGCTCTCCCAGCTGGATTTTGACACCATCCACTACATGCCCTACAGACCGGCCCCCTCCCTGCTCACCTGCGGCCACACGTCCCCGCTGGCCCCGGGCCTGCTGGGCCAGCAGCTCCCCATGCCCTCGGCATGTGGGCAGGCGCTGGCACCCCACAGGACGTGTTCCCTGCAGCCCCAGCCCCCCTGCCCCGGGCTCAAGGCAGCCCTGGCACAGAAGCAGCACCGCGCGCCCGCCCTGCGCCGGGGGGTGAGCCACGGGCACCAGCACAACAGCAGCGGCTCCGGGGAGAGTTACCTGACGGAGCACAGCGGGTACCTGGCGGACGGGCCGGGCAGCGACTCCAGCTCGGGGCCCTGCCACGGCTCCTCCAGCGACTCCATGTTGAACTGCACGGACGTCAGTCTGCAGGGCATCCACGGCAGCTGCTCCACGTTCCGCAGCTCCCTGAGCAGCGACTACGATCCCTTCGTGTACTGCAGCTCCGAGGGCCCCGCCACGGACCACGGCCAGGAGCCGCTGCGGCCGCCCAGGGAGAGGCGGCCCAGGTCCTTGGACCTCATGGTGCCCGGGGGGGCTGCTCCAGCCAAGCCCCAGGTGCTCAGCCACGTCCACTACCACCACCACCAGCACCACCACTACCGACAGGACACAGAGTGTCCCCCCGGGCACGCCGGGCAGGGGCCTGTGCCACGCAAACCCCGCTATTCTGGGGCCAAGGTTGGCTTCCACGGGGCTCGGACACAAAAGAGGACTGAGAAGAGCCATCACTGCCAGCAGCCTCCGGAAAGCAGCGCTGTGCTGCAGGAGGCAGCTCTGGCAGGACAGCCAGCCTGTCCCCAGGAAGGCCGGGAGCCCCCTCATGCCCCCTCCGCTTCTCCAAACAGGTTGGACTTCAGTGTAGATGCCAACAGACAGTCGGGAGCAGCTGGCACATCCCTTGCCCTGCTGCCCCCAAGACACAGCCTACAGAGCCGGCATCACCGAAGGAAAAGAAAGTGTTCCCTGGAGCCCAACCCTGCTCTGCTGCCCAAGGACTCGGCCTTGCCCAAAGCCTGCGATACTCACCTTCCCCACGGCCATCCCAGTGGCTCCCGCTGCTCTCCCGAGGTCCAGCCCCTGATCCCAAGCGCTCCCCTGCCCAGTGGCTCCGGCTCCCGGCCGCTCTGGAAGTGTTTGGTGCCGCAGTCCAGCTCCGAGCTGAGGAAGCAGGAGGAGGGGGTGTCGAGACGGGAGGGAACCCGCCCGGTTCCTGCGGATTTCTCAGGGACAGATACCCACAGACACAGTCTGAGTCTCCACCTGCACTGCCCGTCCCAGCAGGGTGGGCAGGGTAAGTCTGGTGTGCTCCTCTCCTTGCAGGGAGCAGGTGAATGAGGGGGGTTTGCCGAAGGAGCTCTGGATGCCAGGACACCTGGTACCTTCCCCATGGAAGCACTGACAGCAGGAGCGTTTCAGGGCTCACCTGCCTGGAGATGGTGGCCTGAATGATGAGCAAGTGTGTTAATGAGTGCACCAAACCCTAAAATACTGCAAATGAGAAATAAGGTGGCTAATTTTAACTAAACATCTCCAGCAGCTGGAGTATCTCCCAAAGGGAGGGATGGGACCACGTTTCTCAGTGTCCTCGCACCAATCCAGGTCATTATCTTCAAGAGTCATTATCTTCAAGGCTTTTTGGGCTCCAGTTGTTCTAGCCAAGCCCAGCTAACTGGAATCAGTGAGGAAGGAAGTGTGTGTGGCGGGTGGTAGTAGAACAGACTCAATGAGTTGATGGATTTGCACATCCCTCGTTTCTCACCTGCCTCTGTTGCGTGGGAGTTGCTTTTTAGTGTCTTTTGGAAATCAGATGTAATTAAAGTTTGGCCCTTTGCCTAACTGCTGCACATCTCTCACTGAGAGAGGGAAAATGCCTTTGAGTCGAGGCTCTTTGAAAGAACCCGAGTTTAGCTCCCAGGTCTTGCTCTCTCAGGTCCTCTGAACACAGCAACCTGCACGTCAGCCCGGGCAGGTGCCGGCTGGGAGCAGAGCCCGGCTCCCTTCCTCCCCCTGCCACTGACTCACTGCAGCTCCTCGGGCAAATCCTTTTGATTTCGATACCAAACACAGATCTGGCTGCCTAATTTCTCCTAAAACACTGGCCCTAAACTCGTGACTCACCGTGCCCATTGTGCCGCAGAGATAATCACTTCCTCCCCTTGCTCGTCTATCCAGCCCCGCTCCACGCCCAGGCTCCCGGGGCAGCTCCAGCCGCGGGGGCAGCAGGGCAGGGGGGGCTGGACGGGCACGGGCCTGGCTCCCCGCGGCGCTCCGGCCTCCCAGACTCCCAGGAACAGATTTTTTTCCCAGGCACAGAAGTGCCTGACACCGCAGAGGAGTGATCCGGGAGGCCCGCGGGGATGCTGCTGTTCGGAGAGATGAAGAGGCAGCAGTGCAGAGGTGCCTCTGGTTCACGGGTAGCTCTGAGTGCTGATGCCCTCCCGGGATGACAGCAGGGGCTTCCACATGGAGAGAGCCCTCCTGGCTCAGGGAAAGCTGCTCAGGAGTTGCTTTGAGCTCCTACCTGAACCTGGGAGGCGTCCCCAAGCCCCCAGAGCAGGAGTCTGTGCACCTAAAGAGGGATGTTGGGTGCTGCCGTGCCCAGGGCATTGCAAGGTCCATGCCTGTGAAGTCTCTTTGGAGGTGGTCCCAGTGGCCTCAGTCTGTGCCCACCTCCTGAGGCTCTCTGGCCCCCACCCAGAGCCAGTGCCAGCTGCTTTGCCAAGCACACCCAGCCTTCATTCTCTCTTGGAGCTGGAAGGACCGATGTGTTTGAAAGCACTGTGGCTCTAATTGTCTGCAGTAGCTTCTGGGGATGCTTTCAGGACCAGCCAGAGATCAGAATCTCCTTGTAAGGCTGAGAAAATACATAGATTTAGGATTTAGCTTTATTAGGAACAGAGGGCAGAGCAGAAAGCTTGTGCAGGGCTTATGCAGAAAAGCCACCAGGCTGAAAACACGTTGGTTGACATAACATAACCTCTGAGTTATAATCACATTGGTGCTTTATCTTGGGAAAGGTGGAAGTCAGTAGAGACCAAGTAAAAAGAGCAAAGAGCAATCTCAATAGACAGTCCCATGTAAACAGGACACAGAACACAGACAAGGAGACCAAGGAAGAAACGCATCAATGCCTCCAGATAAATGGCATAAGGCTAAAAATATAAATGGACGAATTAGAAAGCCCAGCTTTAAATTAAAGTTTTGACATAAACTCTTCAGAAACCCAGTTTAGAGGAAAAACAAAGAGCAGGACCCTGTAATTCCCAGGTGAAATTACAGAGAGGAGAATTGTGTGTCTTTCTGGTGGCATGGGAGGGACACTCTGTCCTAAGGAGAGTGTGAAGTCCGATGACAAGTGACACAAAAATCCCCAATTGCCCCTAAGTAGAAGGAGGGTGGCATTTGGGTTATAACACACTATGTGTACTATAAAGAGGAGCCTACAGAGACATGAGAGTTTTTTAATAATAATTCTGAAAGAAGCAGTCAAAAGACTAAGATGCTTTGGGGCACAGGGATCATTTAAAGCCCCAGAAAGGGCTGGCCAAGCAGCAGGGCAGAGAGGGCACTGGGAAGCTGTTCTTCCAGAGTCAAGGTGTGGTAAGACAAGGAAATCAGGATGCCAAGCTAAGTGCAGAGCCATGGAGAGGCACACGAGGGAAGATTTCTGTGAACAGCTTGTGAAAAACAGAGGGACTATTAATGCAAACATTTCCAGCTCCATCAGAAGGGAGAAGGCTGCCTGAGGCTCTGCAGATCCAGGGAATAACACAGGTCTGAGGGATGTTCAAGGGCTGTAAGTGCAGGGAGAGCGGAAGAACAAACTGAATTTATTGCATTAGTGATCAGCCTGGAAGCGCTCGGGGAGGTTCTCACCCTGCACAGGGCAGGGGGTACAGGATCCATCATGAATCAGATCATCAGTTTGAGGGACTCTGAAATAAAGTGGAGAGTAACAAATTGCCAGGGGTACAGCTCAGCCCCTGGGCATCCTGCGGGGCTCAAGCACAGAGCTGATAAATCCTGAACGTGGCCTGCAATCTCTTATCCATGCCCAGAGCCAGAAGGAAGAGCTGGGGGCAATATCAGCTGGAAATAGCTGAAGCCACAGAATGATGAGCCTGACTTTCCAGCCAAGCAAATTGTTAAGAATTCAAATGTAGGGGCTGACTTGTAGGCACATGGCTGAATGTGAAAACCAGGGGAGGAGGCACCCCAGCTTCTCTAGGGAGAGATAAGGCCTGGCACATCTTTTAGGGGAAGGAAGCTCTCAAAGGATAAAAGGGAAGGTGCTCTCATAGGTAAATAACTAGTTAGAAAATAGGAGACAAAGTGTGGACCAGACTTAATGGAGGGAAATTACTCAGAGAAGGAGCAAAGTGGAGTTCTCCAACTGTCTGCACCTTCCAGCAAGCTCATAAATATCCTGGACAAGGAGAGGAGATAGCAGAGTGTGTAACAGATAAAATCCATCAGGATGTCAGTGTTAAAGCTGGATAAGAGTGTTACAGAGGGATCTCCTGCTGCTGAGCTGTGGGGGGCAGAGTGGTGGGGGAAATCCCATGGAAGAGCACAAAACACCACACAAGCAGAGCCACTTCCAAGTAAAAATCAAATTATTATTAGGAGCTGGCTGGGCACTAATGTGGGACAAGCAGAAAGTGCCTTTATGCAGCTGCATAAGCCTGTGGTGAGCTCAGAGCTCCTGATCACCCCTTCTCAAAAAAGGAAATAGCAGGTTTGGGAGAAAGGCAGAGAGGGATGGCAGTGATGGGGTTTTCTGAGAAAGCAAAGAATAGTGAGACTTTCATGTGGGAAAAAGGTGATTAGCAGAGGATCTGAAAGAGAGGATATGAAATCAGGAAAGCAGGGGAGAAGGCAGATAAGAGGGACTCACTGGTGCTTAGAACAAAGTAATTGGTAGCATCAAACGGGAAACAGAAGCTTTAAAACACCCAAAAGACAACACATGGTGTGTAGTGAAACTGGTGCTGGTTGCCCAGAGGATGTAAGTGCCAGGAGTAAAATAGATTTGAGAGCCCAGATCAAGAGCTGGCAAATGCAGAGATGCAAATACACCCCCCGGCTCAGGAAGTCCCTAAACCAGGGTTTCCAGAAGCTGCTGGTGCTGCTGTGGGATGCAGCAGCCTCCAGGTGTGTGCTTACCTCGCCCAGCTGCCAGGTGAGGCTGAATCCTGATCCACAGCCCCTGGAGAAACTCCACTTGTGCTGGCAGTGCCATGTGCTGGCGTGACAGGGAATAACGCAGCAGATGATCCCAGAGAGACTTGAGTGATCTTGGAGTTTGTGCTGCTTCCTCGAGCACCTCCACCAGCCTGTCTTGGTGGGGTTTGCATACAGATACATCCCTGACTACTCTCTTGCCTGGGAAACTACACCTGGGAGTTGTGCCAGTGGAGGATCAATCCTTGAACAATGCTGGATGGATCCTTTTAAGGGAAGTCAGACAACTGGCAGGGAATTACAGCTAGATGGCTTCCTAAACCGCCCCAGCACGCCCGGATGGCATCCCAGAACAGCCAGATTACTCCCAGCACAGGCTGATGAAATCTCTTGATTTCTCTCCCTGGGAAACCTCACCCCCTGCAGCACTCTGGGCGTCCTCCCCCTCCCCTCCCTCTCCTGCTCATCCTCTCAGCCATTCCCTTTCATGTCACGTCTTTGATCTTTACCAGGGAGAGGGAAAGGGATTAGAGGTAGAAGAAGACCACCCTTAAAACCCCTGTGGTGTCACCAAGGTGTGCTCCTCCAGGTCACTGCCCTGGGTGGGTCCCCATGGCCAGTCCAGCAGCCGAGGTTCTCCCACCTCTCCTTTCTTTTTTAGCCTTCCTTTCTGTCTGTGTAACAGGGGACACTTACACAGGCACAGCTTTCAGAAAATACTATAGTAATGCTGTTTGAGGCTGAGAGCATCTGATCACAGAGGGATTGAAGCTGGGAAGCTGCTGGAAGTGGCTTATTCCATGTGCTGGTGACTCAAATCGCAAATGTCTGATACCCTCCAACTCTGTCTTCAGGTACTTTGGCCTGCATACTTATGTTCATGTAAAACACCATGTACATTAATTTTCCCATGTCAATTAGCTACCTTTTTCAAGCAGAATCTCACTTGTTTGTTTTCTTCCCCTATATTTATTTTTCAAGGCTCTGCTCCTACAACTGCTGCTGTATAACCATCCAGGGTTTGCTGTGACTGTTGTGAGAAGTTGTTTTGAGTTGCTCTCTAGGAACCTCTAGATAGGCATTTGTTTCCTTTGGATCTCAGGAACACTCAGGAAAAGGGAAATGGGAAAAATAATGCCTGTGTGCCTTTACTGGGCTATTCTGACCCCGTGTGAGAGCTCTGGGCAGGCTCAGACATTTGGTGTGGGTGACAAAAGGCAGTTGGAGAGAACACACTTGGAGAGAAAGGGGCTGGCTGGAGCAGTGACTCAGGGTGCACTTTTTAGGCAGCCCTTGAGTTGAATGGTTCAAAATAAACTGCTGAGCATTTCCCTGTCAATAATTCACCAGGCAGAGGGGGCTGGTGAAGAGCCTAAGCTTGGTTGGGACTCAGAAGGAATTTGTGCAACCTCTTGAACACTGTGAAACTTGTGCCATCCCTGTCTTGCATCACTCACTCTGCTTTTGTTGTCTGGAGTTTCTGGTGCACCCTGGAAGGTGCTGCCTGGCTCTGTGTGTGATATGAATGAGTGTTATTTTATGTTCCTAATAATTTTTTCAATTAGCTGTACAGATTTTTCTGAAAAGAACAAACATCAGAGAGCCTCAAAAGCAAACACCCAGTAGTGATGTGAGTCCTGGGGAGGACTGTGCCCTTAGCCTGCCTCTTCTGAAAGAGTAGCTTGATGTCTTAACTTTGCATTTTATTGTACTTTACCTTAGAGGAATAAACTGGTTGGGAGATGGCCAGAAAATTCCCTCTGAGAAATTGGGAGAAACTTCATAGAATCGTGGGCTATCCTGAAGTGGAAGGGACCCACAAGGATCATCGAGTCCAAGTCCTGGCCCTGTTCAGAACACCCCAACAATCCCACCCTGTGCCTGAGAGCGTTATCCAAACACACTGTCAGGCTTGGGGCCATAACCACTGCCCTGGGGAGCCTGTTCTAGTGGCTTTTTTAGTGGCTTTTTTAGTGGCTTTCCCTGCAGCATCTGTTCTCCGTATTTGCAGGGTCAAGGCCCCAGCAGCTGCAGAGCCCGGGAATGTTCAGCCAGGTGTAGCTGACACTTTTCTTTCTCCTTTTCTTTGAATGCAGGATCTGAAGAGGAGGTCCAGGATGTCCATGAACACTCAGTCTAATGAAACACTGGCCTGTTTTGCTCCCTGGGAGCTGGAGTGGACACAGATGTTCAGCAGGAGGAGTTCACACCTCACTCTCTGCACAGGACCGTGCGATGCCCAGCCCGGCCCCGCCAGACACAGACTGCAAACAGCAGTGGGGCACTTGTGGTCTCCTCACACGTCCCCACATTGCAACAATCCCACAAACAGAGCTGTGCTCTCCAGGCCCCCTTCTCTGAAGGCACAGGCAGCCCGTGGTCACCCTGTGGCACCTCTGCGTGGGCTGGGCAGAGGCACCAGCGGGAGAGCTCAGCGAGGGAGTGCAAGCTGCTATTTTGGCATGTTCATGCCACAGAAGGTTTTGCTAAACACTTCAAAAATAAACAAGCCTTCGAGACCAAAAGCTGCAGAAATGACTTTCTGTGGCCTGGTAGCTCCTGACTTCATTTCCTCACTTAGGTCAAAAGCCAGACTTCTCCAATTAAGTTTTCCGTGCCTATTTCAGGCACAGGAACAAGCTATTCTCCATCTCACCGCTCACAGGTCTGCCCTGCAAGGTGCTGCTTCTGACTCCAGTGGAAACCAACAGCTCTCACCACTTCTGATCCCTCCAGTGCCCCTCAGCTGACGCCGTCTCGGCCATTCCCTGCATTTGGCAGCAGCAGGAGAGGTGAAGACACAGGGACAACGTCAGCATTTCTGGGAAGGAGCTGGGTCAGACTCTTTCCATTGCAAAGAATCCAACCTCTCATCTGGCAATGTGAACAAGTCTCTCACTCACCCTCTAACTCCTCCACCCACCCTCAAACTAGGTGTCATGGCCAGCCTTGTTAAGAGCAACTCATTTTTTGAGCATATTTCAAACCCGAGGTGTCCCCATCACAGGAGTCGTGGAAAATCCTTGAGTTCACGTGGTTCCTGCTGCTTCCTCTCTCACTGCCTCAAGACACAGCAAAAATTCCCAGCAGAAGCCTCCATAATAAATGCAGAGCAGGGCCCCATCCATCACCCAGCCTTATCTTCATATTTCTGAGACACCTGAAATGATCCTCTGAAGGGATTTTTCAGAATACCCTTCTGTCTTTTCCAACATTTTGATGATGCAGGGAGAAAACTTGAGAAATCATCAGGCTCCAGTTTATTACTTTCCCCCCCCTCCCATTTGTGGAAGGTTTTGGGGGTTTTTTTGGATGCCACTAGTTCTTATTTCCTATGTCTCATAATTTGCAGACCTTCAAGCCAAATTCAAAACATATAAAACCCAAACAGCTTCCAAACAGCAGGGAATTCCTGTCGAGCTCATTGCCCTAAATGATCAATCAGGCCAAAGAATCAGATTCCCACGTGAAGTGCACATTTATATGGCACCAAGTGCTCCCAAGGACAGGGAAACACTGCTGGATACAACACTGGAGCTGAAGGTAACTCCTGACAGTTTGAAACGTGGGGTAGGAACAGGTTTCCCCGTGTGCTCAGTGCTCAGCAGCTCTCCTGTGTCTTCCTTTGAATCAGCAGCAGCTTCTCCAGCTTGAGAGAGAGCACACTGGCTATGCAGTCCCAGTTCAGGATAATTCTGCCTCTGCCTTCGTTTGTGGTGAGGAAAGCTTTTTATGGGGTTTGCTGCCCTTAATCCTTGGAAAAAAAGCATCTTTCTCCCAGCTGCTCATCAGCCCCTGACAGTCAGTGATCAGCCAATAGCACTGTTTCATTATTCCCTTGCTATTCCCTTCCCTGTCTCCTGTGACTGAGCCCCTGCAGGACCTTTCAGTGTAGAGCACTTCTTTCATCAAAGAACTCACCAGAATTACATTTAAACCTTTCCAGGCTTTTCTTGCAGGCAGAAGACACAAGCTCAGATGTTTTCTCCCTTGCAGGGAAGTCGGTTTTCAACTAGAGGAAAATACCCAGGAGCAGATCCAGATTCGCCCTGTTTGGCTTCTTGTGGTCTTTGTCCATGGCTTGTCTCAACCAGCTCCCCACATCCTTGACCATCCTGGAGGGCTCAGAGGACTTCACAGAGGGGAGGGCCATGAAGTCAGGGTGCTCCTACTGTTCTTTTTAGGAGTTGAGAAGGCTGAGAGCTTCCAGGGATGCATTTCACTGCTCAAAGGAACAAGTGGGCTCTCTTGCAGTCTAAAAGTCCTCCTCTCTTTTCCCTCCTTATCCCTAACTAAACAAGGAATCTGCAGCAAGCCCCAAGCTTCTTGGGAGCACTGATGCACCCTCCACTCCCCACTGCAGTATTACCAGGGTGCCAGGGCAGTGCCTGCTTCCAAGTGTTTTCCTTTCCTGACCTTATGCTGCTGCTCCTTTTCATCTAGAAACGGCCCTGCTGGATGTTGTCCTGCTCTGTGGGCCTTGTTCAGCTGCAGGTCTGCCTTGGTGGGGGCCCAGGTGGGAGGAGAGGGGGGAACCCTCTGGGAAGGTGAGTTTTACGATCCTTTTCAGTAGATGGATGACTGTCCTTGGCTGCCAGGAAGGGAAGAAGCAATATCTGAGAAAACAGGGAATGGCTCCTCACAGTTCCTGTACCTCTGGCTTCTGGGTGATGCTTTTGAGTGCTCAGTATGCATGGGCTCCATCATGGAATTTCTCCAGCTTCCCAGCAGTGAAGCAGAGCTCATTTTCCTTCATTGCATCCAAGGCTGAAAACTGATGGAAACCAGAGCATCCCAAGGTCTCTCTGTCCCAACCAAAGGCCCAGCCCTTCCCCAGGGACTCCCTTTTTCCCAGGAGCTCCCACTCCCTGAGCTGGGATCCACGACCGGGCTGGCTGGACATCCCCCCTCCTACACAGATCCTTCAGATCCTTCGGAAATGTGAATATCGGTTTGTTTTGTTGTTGTTGCTTCTCCTTTAGTTTGTTTTTTTTGCTGAGTCTGTCCTGGCTCTCAGGGCTTGGGAATAAATTATGACCCAGGAAAAAAACAAAAACAAAACCCAAAAAAACCCCACCACAAAAACAATCCAAAAAAAAAAAAAGGAAAATACGTTTTATATATATGCCAAACTGTGTATTTATGTCCGATCCACACGGAGATGTGTGAATATGCTGATGTGCTCAGAAATATATTTATTTACTAATATATTTATCCAGGTACCAGCGTGCTGCCTGCATTTGTTATTGGGGCTGTGCTGGCGGGGGAGCTTTGGGCGCCCGTGGGGAGGGAGCGGGATCGGGATTGGGACCAGGATTGGGGCTGGGATCAGGACCAGGATCGGGATCAGGGCTGGGATTGGGGTTGGGACTGGGATCATACCGGGATCGGGGCCGGGGCTGGGATTGGGATTGGGATCAGAATTGGGACCGGGATCGGGACTGGGATTGGAACCAGGATCGGGATTGGAACCGGTTAGGGGGATCAGGGCCGGGATCAGGATTGGAACCGGTTAGGGGGATCGGAATTGGGATTGGGGCCGGGATCGGGATTGGGGATGGGATCGGGATTGGGATTGGAACCGGTTAGAGGGATTGGGATTGGGATTGGGGCCAGGATCGGGATCGGGGCCAGGACTGGGATCGGGACTGGGGCCGGGATTAGTATCAGATCGGGGCCGGGACTGGGATGGGATCGGGATCGGGTCCGGGATAGGGACTGGGACTGGAACCGGGATCGGGGCCGGGATTGGAGCTGGGCCCGGGATCGGGATCGGGTCCGGGATAGGGATTGGGATTGGAACCGGGATCGGGGCCGGGATTGGAATCGGGATCGGGATTGGAACCGGGATCGGGATTGGAACCGAGATCAGGATCGGCATTGGAGCCGGGCCCGCGATCGGGATCGGGTCCGGGATAGGGATTGGGATTGGAACCGGGATCGGGGCCGGGATTGGAACCGGGATCGGGATCGGGATTGGAGCCGGGCCCGCGATCGGGATCGGGATTGGAACCGTGACCGGGATCGGGATTGGAACCGTGACCGGGATCGCGATTGGAGCCGGGCCCGGGATCGGGGCCGAGCGCAGCGGCCGCGCAGCCGCAGAGCGGTGCCGGGGCCGGGCCGGGGCAGGAGCAGCGATGGCCGCGATCTCGCTGGAGACCGTCCCCAAGGACCTGCGGCACCTCCGCGCCTGCCTGCTCTGCTCGCTGGTCAAGGTGGGACCGGGACTGGGACAGGGACGGGGACAGAGCCAGGCAGAGGGGCAGGGACCGCTCCCCGCCGGCCCCGGCCCTTCCCCCGCCCAGCCCAGGCCTCCGGGCCGCGGCGCTTTTCCCTTCCCCGGCCCGACCCTTCCCCCGCCCGGTTTAAGCCTCGTAACCCCTGCCCGGGCCCTTCTCCCCGATCCGGACCTTCCCCGCCCGAGCTGAGCCTTCCGATGCCGCCACCGGCCCCTCCTGCCCCGGCCCGGCCCCTCCGCTCCGGCCCCGGCCCTTCCCGGCCCCGGCCCTTCTCCCTCCGTGCCCCGGTCCTGCCGCCCGGTTTTGCCCTCGCAGCTTAAACTGCCGGGCCCTTCTCCCCATGCCGGCCCTTCCCGCCCCTACCCGGCCCTTACCCCGCCCGGTCTGGTGCTCCCGGCCCTCCTGCCCCGGCCCAGGCCTCCCTGTCCCGGCCCTGCCAGGCCCGGGCTCCTCTGCCCCTCCTGCCGCCCGGCCCGGGCCTCCCACAGCCTCGGGGCACTTCTTGCCCCGGCCCTGTCCGCTCCTTCCCGGGGCTCTCCCTCTCCCTTCCCGGGGCTCCCTTTCTCTCTCCCTTCCCGAGTCTCTCTCCCTCCCCGCAGCCTCCCCGCTCCCGGCCGGCCCCGTCCCTGACCCCCCTGTCCCCTCAGACCATCGACCAGTTCGAGTACGACGGCTGCGACAACTGTGAGACCTACCTGCAGATGAAGGGCAACCGCGAGATGGTCTATGACTGCACCAGCTCCTCCTTCGACGGGTGAGTGGGGCCTGGCCACGGTCCCCAGGGAGCCCGGGGACGCTGTGGTGGCACTGCGGGGTCACCCGGCCGGGAAATGTCCCCTCAGTGCCAATCCCTCCCACAGGATCATTGCCATGATGAGCCCCGAGGACAGCTGGGTCTCCAAGTGGCAGAGGATCAGTGAGTATTTTGGGAGCCACAGATCCCTGATCCCCAGCAGACCCTTCTCAGGGACAGTGGGTTGGTTGGGCTGTGGAGAGGGTTCTGCCCCACGATGTCCCCTCCAGTGAAGGGACATCTGCACAGGTGTCCCTTCCCACCTGGCTCCTCTATGTGGAGTAACTCAGTGTTTTCTTCCCCTCAGGTACCTTCAAGCCAGGTGTCTACGCAGTGTCCGTGACCGGCCGCCTGCCCCAAGGTAGAGATGGAATCAGGGTTTGGGGGTTCGGTGAACACTGTGGACAGGGATCATGCCATGTGGGTGATGGGATCAGCAAGGTGGGAAGGGATCAGCAAAGTGGGAAGAGATCAGCAGAGTGACTGCAAGGAGGTGCTGGACTGGGGAAGGGGCTTCAGTGTTCTGCACTGTGGCTGCCAGAAGCTGATACTGAAGATGCTGCTGGCTAAAACCAGCTATCAGAGGGATAAACTGGGATTAAAGGGTGACTCTGGAAAGTGATCTCGTCTCCAATGGTTCAGCTCCAGGGAAACACGGAAGGTTGTCCATAGAAAAGAGTTTTGCAGGATGGGGTGCTGTTAAGGCAATCCTGGTGAGCAGGTGCCCCTTCCTGTCCTCCTGCACCGAGGGCTCGTGCCACGGGGGGCTTTGTGTGTTTATAAATGGAGTGGAGGGCACAGAGGATTTGCCTTATCTCTGGAATGCAGAAACGGCATCATCTGTCCAGCTGAGCCCCTGCCCAGTCCCCAGAGCAAACTCCTGACCAGGAGTGAATCCTGAATCCCCAGGGGGAAAGCTGTGCCAGTATCTGGGATCCCAGGCTCCTTATTTCTCACCTGAGCTCTGCATTGGGAAGGAGCTGGAACATCACAAGGCTGGAAGCCGAGGCCTGCTGGCACAACCCAGGCACATCTGAAATACCTGGGGATAGGGTTTAGGTTGGATTTTAGGAAAAGGTTCTCTCCCCAGAGGGTGGTTGGGCACAGAACAGGCTCCCCAGGGCAGTGGTCACGGCCCCAAGGCTGCCAGAGCTCAAGGAGTGTTTGGACAACACTCTCAGGGACATGGTGGGATTGTTGGGGTGTCTCTGCAGGGCCAGGAGTTGGACTCAGTGATCCTTGTGGGTCCCCTCCAGCTCAGGATATTCCACGATTCTGTGAAATAAAGATGATTGTCCAGATCTTGATCTCTACATGACAGAACCACCAGATTTTTCCAGGGCTCCTCATCCCACAAGAACACTGACCTGTGTTTATCTCCTTGCTGCAGGGATTGTCCGAGAGCTGAAGAGCCGTGGTGTGGCCTACAAATCCCGGGACACAGCCATAAAAACCTAAAGGGCTCTTGTGCTGCCTGGAGGATCCTGGTGCTCCAAATCTTCTTAGCTTTACCCTGTAGGGAAACGAGGCTGGACTCAGGGTGTGCTGGCTCAGCTCCCCTCCCTCGGTACCTCCGGACTCTGCCACCCCACGCTCTGCCCACAGACCAGAGACCTTTATTTGAGCCTTGACAGGGGGGAGGGTGTGAGTAGGGCTGGGGAAGGGTGTTTAATCGTGATGCACAAGTTTTTTAAAGTTGGTGTGGGAAAGAGGGAATTTGGGATCTAGCTGTGTAAATAGTTCAATAAATCCCCCTGCCTGGCCAGGGCTGGGTCCAGCTGTTGCTCAGTCACCGGTTTCACCGCTGCAGGAAGCGGGTGGTGGTGTGTGGAGGGGTCTCTCACTCACCCCCCTGCCTGTGCCAGACTGTTTGGAGCCAGTGGTTGTGTCACTGCTTGTGCCACAGGCCACATTCCTGCCTCGAGAGGGAGATCCTGCCCTGGCCGTGCTGGGGTGTTCCCTTTGGGAACAGGCCATCCCTGCCATGCAGCTCCCGGCTGGATGGAGCAGGTATGTTCAGTGTTCAGTGTTTCCTGTGGAGGTGTTTTCCTGGAGGTCACAATGGGCCTGCAGGTTGTTGCACAAGGGACATGGTAGCAGGATGGACCTTCCGGGACCTTCCAGTGGCTGTTGCTGATCTCCAGGACAGGCAGAGTGGAATGAGCCTTTTGCTGGTGTGGTTGGGAGGCAGCAGGTCTTGCAGAGGGGAGGGATGGACAAGCAGGGATGGGAGAGGAGGGAGTTGACCGTGATGTTCACACATCCCTGGTGAAATCAAAGCCCTTGAGTTGCCTGATAGTTATCCTCCAGGCTTGCTGGGTTGCAGAGTCTGGGCAGGAGATTTACCTTGGGAATTCCCAGTAGGTCAGGTCTGTGGGAGAGAGGAGTGACTGCCCTGGGAGCCCAGGGCATGACTGCACAGGATGCTCAGGTTTAGGCATTCTGGGCATGGACCTCTGGGCTCTGGAGGGCAGTTTCTGACCAGCTGTGCCATGAGGAGCACAGGGTGAGCTGGGATCCCCTGGGTGTGTTCATCCCTGCAGAATGGTTTGGGAAAGCTGCAGCCAGTGCTGTCTGGGCAGCCGTGCCGAGAGCTGACAGGTCAGGGAGGATCAGGGAGGATGAGGTGGGCGGCTCTTCCTCCAGCTGGATGGCGATGGGTCTGGGGAGTTTTGGCTCCAGCCAGGTTGGGAGGATGCTGGGGATGACGGAGCTCACCCGCCCTGCCGTGCCCGGCCCGGGAAGCCTCACACTGGCAGTGCCACGGGGTGGCAGCACGGCCTTGTGCAGCGGGGCTGGAGCCCGGTGTGGGCTCAGGGAGCTGCTGGAGATGGACTGAGGCACAATCTCCATTTTCTGCTGTGTTTCACAGTGTCTTTTCCTACTGCCTTCCCAGGATGTGTCCCGCTTCCCTGGCTTCAGGGAATGGTCATGCTGCAGCTGCTCCAAGGCTGGAGGACCCTTGTCCTCTTGTCCCTTGGCCCTGTGGTGCAGAGGAGGTGACAAGAGGGCTCTGCACAGGACCCTGGGCAGGGTGGGCTTGTTTGGCTGGGGTTGGGTGTGGGGCTGCAGGCACCGTGGCCCTCACCTCCCTTCCTGGGAAGCTGCAGTCACTGCCAGGGCTGGGAACTTTGCTTAGGGAACTGGCCCCAGGGAGCAGTGTGCACTGTCGCTGTGCCTCTCAGGGAAGCTGAGGGGGGTTCTAACTCCACAGAGACCTCACCCCTTCTAGGAAGCCCCAACTGCTGCAGGATATGGAGAGTTAAGACCGGCAGGAGCCGCCGTGCAGGTGCAACAGAGCCAGAGCAGCGAGGGAAACGGGCTGAACGTGGTGGTCTTTGAGGGAGCCGCAGCTCCCCACCCTGCAGCAGCTCACAGCCCTTCCAAGAACGCGGTGCCTCCCCTCAGGCTCCGTGAGCCTCTTCCCTGCGCGCTCCCGGGCTCACCCACACAGCAGCACATCTCAGCCCACGCTGCCCCAGTGATTCATCGCTCCCAGGGCTGAGCGTTGGACCTCTGCAAAGCTCTCAAAATGAGTGTTTCAGCCAGACTCCAGCCCCGGAGCTGCCTTGCAGCAGCAAAAAGCAAATGGATGTGGAGCTTTATTCGCCGGGAAAAGTAGGGCAGGGAGCTCTCACGTTTAAGAAACTGGAGGAAAAATGTGCGGCGGCGCCTGGGTGGGAATCGGGAGAGGAAGCGTCAACGGGCAGGAGCTGGAGATCTGAGGCAATTTAAGGCGGCTCCTCCCCCTGCACCAAATGACGCTCAAATATTTCAGCCAGGCCTGAAAATCCTGCAGGTTTGGCATCCCGAGGAGCCTGGCAGCTCCGGGGCGGCGGGGCCGGGGCAGGAAGCACGAGCCGGTGGATTTTTTCGGAGCGGGTTTTGAGAAGCGATACCCGGCTCCCCCTCCGGGCGAGAAAAGTGACTTTCCAAACCGCAGAGCACTCGGTGCCTCCGCACGAGGCAGCTGCCGGGAAATGCCCGTGGGCAGAGCCGCCCCCACCTGCACAGGGGCCCCTCCGTGTGTCCCCTCGGGGACAGGGACCTGCCCACGCCCAGGGTGAGGGCAGCTCGGTGGCCTTGGGCCTGTAGCTTGGGCCACCTGGGCTTCAGGTGAAGGGGGATGTGTGTGAGTGTGTTGGGCTCTGCCAAGGGGGGCTGTGGCTGAGCCGGGGTGAGCCCCCCATTCTGCCCCCGTGGATGCCCTGTGCATGCCGAGGGAGAGGCGCAGTGTGGCACCAGCATCACAGAATTGTGGGATGGTTTGGGTTGGAAGGGACCTTAAAGATTGTCCAGTTCCACCCTCTGCCATGGGCAGGGACACCTTCCGCTACACCAGGTTGCTCCAACCTGGCCTTGGACACTTCCAGGGATGGGGCAGCCACAGCTTCTCTGGGCAACCTGTGCCAGGGCCTCACCACCCTCACAGGGAGGAATTTCTTCCCAGTATCCCATCTAGACACCTGTGAGTTTGAAGGCATTCCCCTTTGTCCTGTCCTTCCAGACCCTTGTAAACAGTCTCTCTCCATCTTTCCTGTAGCTCCCCTCAGGTGCTGGAAGGCCACAATTTGGTCACCCCGAAGCCTCTTCTCCAGGCTGAACAATCCCAATTCTCTCAGCCTTTCTTCATAGCAGAGGAGCTCCATCCCTCTGATTGTCAGTCCTGCTTCACCCTAAATCTGCTTTCACCCGCTTGGCTGCTTCCCAGTGTGGACTTGGACTTTCTCAGGAGCCTCTCAGTTGTCCCTGTGTGCCTGGGGCGTGAGACCCTTAGGGTAGGTGGTGTAGGGGAAAAAAAAAAACCAAACAAACCCCAGGTTAAGACTGTTTTCCTTGGAAACTGGCTGAGGAGACCTTGACAGGTGGAGGTACAGGGGAAGATGACCTGAGTTGTCCTCCTGGAGAACCTCCAGGAACTGGACTGGAATGCTGCTGGACTTACGATGGCAAGAAGAGCTCTCAAAGTGTGTCAGGAACAGGGCTCAGCTGCCACGTGTCCCATCCCAAGGGGTCCCTGGTGTCCCTGGGAATGGAGGTGGGTGGGCAAGGAACTGGGATGTGCTCCCTGCTGAGGGGATCTGCAGGGAAAACAGGGAGCTCTGATGTATGAGGGGTCCTCTGGGTGTTTCCCCTTCAGGAATTGCAGTGGAAGGAGAAGGCTCTGCTTTGTGAAGGGGAGGGGCTGGTGGGTTCCTGATGGAGGCCTGCAAAGAGCACCTGGAAGTGGCACCTCCACCCCTTGCAAGCTCAGTGCTGTCTGCAAAGAGATCCTAAGCTGCTTCATGGTGGACACCTCTAAACCCACTGGTCTGCCCACAGAGTTGGGGTTTTGGTGGCTGAGGGGACACAAGAAGCCAGTAAAGGGTCCCAAGCCTCCTCTTGGCTGAGACCTCTCCCCTCCCTGGTCTGTTCCATCCTGGGAAGGGGAGATGCCAAGGGCTAGGGGGCAGAGTGGGGTCTCACCCTGGTGGTGGAGGCAGCTGTGGGTGCTGAGGGCATGTTTCCTGAGGGCATATGGCAAAGCTGAAGTCAGAGGAGGGATTTGAAAACCTGATGGTATGTCCCCATCCCCAGCTGTCCCAGACCTCCTGCTGCATCCCAGGTGGCACTTGTCCTTCCTCCTTCTGGACAGATGTGCATCCTCCAGGCTCTGCCCAAAGCAGGCACTGGACTGGAAGGGGGAGAGAATGGTCCTTCTGCGTGGACAGTTGCAGAAGAGCCACTGAGTGCCCAAACAGAGCCCTGGGACATGTGTTGGGCAAGGACATTGCACCTCTGGTGGGTCCCCAGACAGCTCAGGCACGTGGTACAGGGCAGGGTGTCAGCACAGCACGGTGGGCACAGGATCTGACCCCTTGGCCAGACTGGGGGCTTTGGAACTGCTCTCCAAGCATTGCCTGGCCCAGCCCACCTGGAAAGGTGCCATCATGTGGGGAGATGCTTCCTGGCAGCCCTGGATGCCTGTTCCCCCTCCTCAGGTCCTTTGGCCCTTGGAGATGCCCAGCTCTTCCTGCCCCTTTTCCTGGGGGGGGCAGGGCCAGGGAGAGGAGGGACTGCCACCACAGAGCTCAGCCCTGCATCTCCTGAGCCCTGGGAGCTCCACAGCCCAGCGTGGTGTTCTCATCCCTCCTTCCCCATATCCCTGCTGGGCTGTGGGTGGAAGCATCTTCCACCCCATGGAAAGTGGTAAAACAGGATTCACCCATGTGTGCAGTGCCGGGTGCCACGGGGGCCTCCCTGGGGTGGCTTGGCCTCCCCTTCCCCCACCTGCGGGGCCGGTTGCAGCAGGTGACACGGAAAATGACGGGGCACCGCCACCAGCGCCGGCCCAACGGCCCCGCGCCCGCCATTGGCGCAGCAGGGCCGCGATTTGTCTATATATGGGCAAACCCAGCGCCCGTGTCCCCCGCCCGCCCCGAGCGTCACTTCGGCTTTTTGAGGTTTCCCCGGGCGCTCTCATTTGCCTCCCGCCCGCCGCCTCCTGCGCCGGCAGTTTCTGGTTGACTCACTTTTAACGGCCTCGCTCCAACCCCGCGGGACGGGCGGCGGGGTCAGGCTGGGAGCACACGGGGAGCTCGGCCCCACATCCCACCCTGGGTGGCATCCTGGGCCCAGGGCAAAAATGGGGCTCAGCCCGATGGGGCTCAGCCCACGCAGGTACTGCAGCCCCTCTCTTTTGAGTTTAGAGGTGGACACTCAGGTGCTGCAGTTCTACCAGCAGGATGTTGGAAACCAATGCTGTTCCCATCCGAAAAGCTCTCAGGAGCTTGTTGTGGCAGTCCTGATTTATTTTGGTGCTGCAGATGTCCCCTGCTCACGCTCTCCAGGAGCACTCTGTCCCAGAGGCCACCCCTTGTAAACCAGAGTTGTGGCCCCTCTCTGTGCCTCCGTCCCTTGCTCTCAGAGGGGATATGGTGGCTTGTGTTAGGAGTGCAATTGTCAGGTTTCACTGTTAACAGTGACACTGTGGCTCTGTTGGGGCCTGGCAGAATGATGGCCAGGAGATGCTGCTGCCTGGCTGTGGAACCAGTGGCTCACAGACCCCATTTCCCACTGGCCTCAGAGTTGTTGGAGGGGCTCAGGGTGAGTTTGGGTGAGACCTTCTTCTCCTCCTCCAGCACCGTTCTCAGGCCCACGAGGTGCTGGGAGGGATGGGAGCCACGAGGTGCTGGATGGATGGGAACCAGGAAGTGCTGGATGGACGGGAGCCATGAGGGGCTGGAGCACCTGGGAGCCACGAGGGGCCGGATGGATGGGAAGCAGGAGGTGCTGGATAGACGGGAGCCACGAGGGGAGGGATGGATAGGAGCCATGAGGGGCCTGACGGATGGGAGCCATGAGGTGCTGGAGCATCCATGAGCCGCATGAGTGCGGTGGGGCAGCGCCTGCCCCCGACACCGAGCGGGGTCCGCAGACCGGGGCGCCAGCAGGAGCTCGTCCCCTTCCACGCCGGGGCCGAGAGGAGCCGGCCCGGCCACTTCCCCTGCCTGCAGCGAGCGCCGCGACCGCAGGCGAGGGGGGGAAGTTGCTGCAAGGCACGATAAGAACTATCAGCGCTTTCGCAGCTCCTCGGCTGCACGGCCCGACAAGGGCCCTTCCCCCTGTCCCTGCGCCGGGGCCAGCGCCGCTGCCGCCCCCCGAGCCCCCGGGTCCCGCTGCCCTGCGCTCGCCGATACTGCGGGAGTTACTGGAAAAGCAACAGCCCGCGGCCCGCGGGCACCGGCGAGGTCACACAGCAAATTTGGGTGGCACCCCGAGGGTGCACGGCAGTGTCTGACCTGCACCGGGTGCCGTAGGGGGGTGGTTTGTCCCAGGGAGCTGCATCCCGGGAAGCAGCAGCGCCCAGCACCTGGGGGTCCATCAGCGAGACCCCGCGACGCCGAGCAGGTGGGCAGGGTGCGGAGAGGGGCCTCGGGAGCGCCCGGGGCCGGATGTTCTCAAGAGGTCCCCCAGGGGAGGAAACGCAGCTGTTTCAGCCTCCCCCCAACCCCAAAAAGCCCCCACGTTCTCAGTCCTCTGCGGGCTCCTTCAGCCAGGCAAGCTGAGCAGAGCAGGACCAGCAATCCAGGGCCAAAGGCTGGGGTAGGAATTCCTGCAGCCTTGTTTGCGGGTCGGTAAAATGAACCAATGGCCGGGGGGTGTGGGAAGTTCATCATCAGATGGAGACTTTCAGAGACCTCGTCTGAGCCCGAGGAACCAGATCTGCTGATTTCCTCCTTTCTGAGACCGGGTGCAGGCAGAAGGAACCCAAAATGTCATGTCCCCGATCTGTGCTGGGCCAGGGAAAGAGGAAGCGTCGCCTCCCCCCACTTCCCTGCTGGGAAGGCGCCCGTGGCCCTCCTGCCCGGCCCCTCGGCACACGGGCACCGGCGGGGCACAGGCAGCACGGGCAGGTGGAGAGCCCCATTTTGGGAAGGCACAGCTCCCTCCCTGCTGTCATCCTGCACATCCCCGAGCGCAGGCCACGTGCTTCACCCTCCCCCTGACATCTGGCCCTTGGGTGCAATCTCTCCCAGCTCCTCCATTGGGAAACATCCCCAGCTTGCTTTGCCCGTGGTCAGCCTCAAACGGAGGTTTCCTCATGGGGCCCGACTTCTAACCCTGCCCCCCTCCTCCTCCTCCCTGTGTTTACTAGGGACCAGTTTGTCCTCAGCAAGAAACATGGCCTTGACCCCAAGCACAGGGAAAGTCCTTCAGCAGCACCTCTGGGGCCAAATCTCCTTCTGGTTGTCCCCAAAAAGGCTCCTTGTCTCTGTTCTAAGACCACGGTTGCCTGTTCCCTGTTCAATTTTGACTCCTCATGATGGCACCCACCACCACTGGGGACCCCCATGGCACTGACAGCACTGGGGGAGGTCTCCAGGGGCGTCTCTGGGTTGGAAACAACCTGCTCTCAGGCCCATGGTGGGATTCTTGGGGTGTCCTGTGCAGGGTCAGGAATTGGACTCGATTCTTGTGGGTCCCTTCCAGCTGAGGATATTCGGTGATTCTACACTCACACACCCCAAATGATGTTTACACATTCCAGGTGTCCCCAGGAGGGCTAATTTGGGGAGCTCAGGAGGCACCTGAAGTCACCTGACATCAGGAGGCCACCAGATGGGACCAGCCGTGCACGTGGTGGCCTCTGCCATCAAGGAATCAGTGCTCACCTCATGCCTCTGGCAAGGCAGAGCGATGCTCTCCGGGGTCAGAGCTGCCACGCAGACCCTTTGGGGACATCACCAATGGCACTTCCATTTCCCTGTTGAATTTTTCAGGGATGGAGATGGGCACAGGGCTAGCGAAGGGTGGGAGACAGGGCAGCCCTTGGGGGCCAAGGCACAGGGATGGGGCCACTTGGCTGGTGGATGGGCTCACTCCAGCCACTTATGTTTGTTTTTTTTCACCTAAACTCTTCCAGCAGTTCAACCTCAGTTTGAAAGGTTTTCCCAACCAATTCCCTCTCTGTCAAAGCCCCTTCTACCTGCTGCCATCAGCACATGTGCTGCTCGAGTCAAATCACTTCTGACTGTGCTGCTGCTCGGTTATTTTTGACTTTGCTCTCCCCCTGCCTCCTGAAAACCTCCCCAGTACAGGTTTTTTTATACATTTCCGTCCAGATTATAAATGGTGAGAGTGAACCGCATTGGCCCAAAAAGGAGCCTTTTGCAGAGGCCCATGAAAACCAGTGCAGGGACAGATCCGGTCCCATTTGGGGGATTTGGTGTGTAGCTTTTGATCTGGTTTAATGGTGGCCTTCCCCTGGCACTGGGACAGGGAGGTGCTGGCCGTGTAAAATCCCCTTGGTGCGTGTCCCAGCTCCATCCCTGGTGCTGTCAGGTTGTTGTGACCTGAGTGTGCAAACCTCCAAAAACCCATCTTTCCATTTTCCTCCAGGGGCCTCACATCCCTCGGAGGCTGCAAACAGGAGAAGTTTGACCTTGCAGAGCCCTGAGTGGGTGAGAAGCTCCAGGAGTTCTCTTGGACAGTGCGTTTCCTACAGAGCAGGTTCAGGGCCCACACCTTTCTCGCTCCTACAACCAGGCAGCCCCTGAACCCTGCAGACCCCCTCCATGGGCTGCTGGACTCTCTGTGGGCAGGACCACCTTGCTCCCACACAGGTCCCACCACCAGGACGTGGCAAGGGGCCACAGTGGAGCTGTGGGGCCATGGTGGAGCCGTGGGGCCATGGTGGAACTGTGGGGCCACGCCGGCCCCACACGTCCGTGGGAGGTGAATTCGGTTACTGTCACCCTGTGCAAACACCTTTTTTTTTCCCCTTTCTTTTTTCTCTTTTTTTTTTTTTTGCACAAACATGTTTGTCGCCGTCAGCAGCAAAGCCCAGGAGAGCGTACCCGGCCCCCGGTGCTTCCTGGCTGCACGGCTGTGCCGGCTGCGGTCGGGCTGTGGGGCGGCGCTGGGTGGGACCTGCACCGTTATCTCCCCGGCAGCTCCGGCTCTTCCTGTGGTCGTGGCCACGTGGGCAGGATGGGGTTAAAAGCAGCCCTGCTCCCCGCAGGGCCCCATTGCTCCCCCAGCAGCCACCGGCACCCCATGCAGCACCTACCACACCGGCACCCAGCGCGGGCCACCAACACCCAGCACGAGCCACCAACACCCAGCACGAGTCACCAGCACCAGAGCAGGCCACCAGCACCCAGAATGGGCCACCAGCACATGTGGCGGGTCACCAGCACCCAGCATGGGCCATCGGCACCCAGCGAAGGCCACCACGCCCTGAGCCGGTAATGGGGGGACCCATCGAGGCGCCCTCGTGGTGCTGGCGGAGCACTGTGGGGTCTCCCGGGGTGCCGGCGGCCCCGATCCCGCCGTGAGGGGGCAGTGGGTGCTGGGGGCCGGTGGCAGGTAAGGGGGTGCCCCCAGTCCCCGCTGTGGGGGGAGGAGGTGCCGCGCTGGCGGGAGGGCGGAGGCGGGAAGTGCCCGAAGCAGAAGTGACGCCCAAGGGGGTTTTTTTCGGTGGCAGCAGAAGCGGGACCGGGTGGATGTGGAGGCTGGAGTGGAAGGTGAGGTGTGGCTGTCGGGGCTGGGGTCTGGTGGGCTCGATCATGGGGACCTCCAGGTGACCCCCAACACATGGCCTGAAGGGCTGTGGGGGCACCCAAATGGTCTCCACGGGGCTGGCAGATGGGGCAAGGGGGGGGTCTCAAGGGGAGCCCCAGGATGTGGAGCTCCTGTGGCCTCAGGGGAAGGAGAATGGGGCAAAGGGGTCTTCAGTAAAGGGTAGAGGGATTAGGAGTGGTCCCCATGGGGATGTTTCGAGGGTGACAGGATTGGGGATTGTCACAGGATCTCCACCAAGAGGACAAGGAGAGAGTCCTCTGAGACCAGAGTGTTGCTTAGGTGGGGTCTCCACCATGGGCTCCCCACCCTGGGGACAAGGCAAAGGAGCCCCCTTTGACCACGGTGGCATTTAGGTGAGGTGCCCTCATGGGGACATGGCAAGGAGGGGCCTCTGTGGTGCAGATGGGATCTGAGGGACAAAGATGGAGTTTGAGGTGGGATCTCACCCTTGGAGTCTGGTCAAGGGGGTTCTCTGAGACCAGGATGGGGTTTGAAGGGCAACGATGGAGTTCAAGGTGGAATCTCCTCCCGTAGGGACAAGGCAAGGAGGTCTTCTGTGAATGGGAGAGGGTATGAGGTGGATGTCTCCCTGTGGGGGCAAAGCAAACACACCCTCTGTGCCCAGGGTGATCAGAGGGGGTGATGGGGCTTGACATGGGCCCCCCCCAGCAGGGACAAGGCAATTGGGTTCTCTGTGACCAGGATGGGGCCTGAGGTGGGGGCCCTGCTCTGGGGACAAGTTGAAGCGGTCTCCTTGACCAGGATGGAGTCTTAGGTGGAGCCCCTCCCTGGGGGAGAAGTGAAAGCTCACTCCTCTGACCAGGATGGACCTGATGCAGGGTCCTTCCTTTGGGGACGAGTCAAAACTGTCCCCTATGACCAGGATGGGGTATTAGGTGGCTTCCCTGCTTTGGGGACAAAGTGAGGATGTCCCTTGTGCCTCAGATAGGGCTCGAGGTGGGAGGATGTGGTATGAAGTATGGATGTCCCCCCATGGGGACAAGGCAGGATGTCCCCTGTGCTCAGGACGGGGTTTCTGGGGAGACAAGGGAGGGCAAGGCAGGATCTCCCCGGTGGGCACGGGGATGTCCCTCAGGCTGGTACAGCTCCGTGAGGCAGGAGGTGACACTGCCAGAGGCTCTCTGTCCCCGGGGCAAGACCAGACCTGCAGTTTGCCTGCCTGGCCACGCTGGGGCCAGGCCACGTGGGGGTTGCGGGTGGTGGCCCCGCGCGGGCGGACGCGAGCACGGCGCTGGAGCGGAGCGGCCACCGGACAGCGGCTGAGAGACAGTGCAGTCACCCATAAAGTAGAAAGCACTACTAAACAGCACTGCAGGGTGTAGTGTTTCCTACTTTATGGATGAGTGTACTGTGGGCTACGGAGAAGAGAAGCACCGCCACCATCACCATGTGCCCGTCACGAGCTGCGCGTGCCCCGAGAGCAGAGGACGGGTCGTGCCCGGCTCACGGGAGGGGGTCCACGCTCGGCCACCCACCCCATGAGCTCCACCACCCTCCCCAGGCTGCAGATGCTCTGCTTGTCCCTCCAGCACCTGGGGGGGACAGGGGCCACGTGGCCCAGTGGCCCAGCTGTGTGGCCAAGGGGTCCATCCCGACAGAGCTCACACCACGCTGGGAGCCCAGGTAGGCAGCAGAGCCTCCAATTCTTATTCTTTCCCCCCTCATCTTCATTTCCCATGTGGTGAAGACTTGGGAAGAGCTGGGCAGTGTCCCCACGTGCAGCGGGGACAGGCACAGGAGGCAGAAGAGGGCTCCTGATCATTTCTGGGTTCAGCAGGGCAAGGGACTGCTAAATAAAAGTCTTTTGGCATTGACTTTGTGGATTTTTGTGTTCAGTTCCTGGGAAATGCAAAACTGGGGAAGAGCTCTTGGCAGTGCCCAGGGCCACGTGCAGAGGGGTCATCCCAGTTTGCCCACGTTCAGAGCTCTGGGGGGGTTAGGGGGGGTCATGGGTGGGGATGGGGGCTGGCAGACCTCAGCCCCTGAGGGCTGTGGTCAAAGGCCACACGGAGCCAAGAGACCCTCCTACAATCCCAGTCCCCCTCCAGCCACAAACCCCTGGCCTGTGTTTTCTGGGGGGGGTCCTAAAACCAACCCGGCTTCCAGGGATGCAGGAGAAGGGTTCCTGTTCCCAAACATCAGCTCCCAAACCCCTCCAGGCACCTTCCCCCATGGCTTTGTCTCCCCATCTCCTGCCCGTGGGAGAGAGCATCTGAAAATAGTAGAAAAAAATGCCAAAAATACACTTTTTTTTTTTCCTTTTTTGAGCCCAAACATCGGTGGAAAGTTTCCACATTTTGTAGAACTTCTTGTGATGGTCTTGGGATCATTTTGGGGGGGGTTTACTGAGTCTGTGGTAGTTTTTTTCCCTTTGCCCCCTCCCTGAGCTGGCCAGAAAGGACAGGGATGTTTTACTTCTCCTCGCTGTCCCAGCTTTCCCACGTTCCATGGGTTTGTGGCTGTTCAAAGGGGATGTGGAAGGGAAAAAAAATAAATCAAATCAAAACTGTCGTCATGGTCACAAGGAGGCAAGTTTTTAAACAGCAAAAATGAAGAAGGGCTAAAAAAAAAAAACAAGCAGACAGAGCTCAACGCCCTGAGCAGCTTTCGGTTTGTGAGCTCTGGGAGGGAAAAGCAAGTTCAAGTTTTTAATACACAAAAGTTATGAAAATTCACCTCCTAATAATGAATGTTCAGGTATTAGGAAAGGTAAATACCCAATGTTCATGGCCAAGGATTATTGTGGTTATATATTACAGCTACTCAGTGGTCAGTGCTGGGGGAGACTTGGGGAACGTGGTTCTTGCTGAGAGCAGCAAAACAGAAACTGCTACTTTTTTCCTATTTAAAAAAAACACCACAAAACCTCCATTTTTTAGTGCCCTCCCTCCATCCTGAAGGCATTTCAGCAGGTTCCCATAAAGACACATGTCCTGTCCATACTGGGGTGAGCTCCTGCTCTCCAAAGGACCTGGGCACTTTCATCTGGGTCCTGGTTGATGCTGCACAGGCTGGGCAGTTCCTCCTGCTCCGCAGACCCCAAAATGCCCCAAGAAGGGCAAGGTTTGGAGATGAGACCCCCCTGAGGGCTGTTGGGGGGTGAGGATGCCCATCCCAGTGCTGCTGGGGTGGCTCTGAAAGGGCTACAGGCAGTGACAGTACCTGGCCAGGCTTGAGCCAGGCTCTCCCCCACAGCCCCAGTGCCTAAACTGGTGTTTCCACCCCACCCCACCATCTCTGGGGCTGCACTGTGACCCCTGGCAGGGCCAGCCCTTTTCTAGGTTATTTTAAACAGGGATTATGCCCCAGAGCTCCATGGTCCATGCGCTGCTGGGGATGGCAGGATCAGGGGAAGAGTGAGCGTGGGCACTCACATCTCCCCCTTGGACCTGCTCCAGGACACATCAGAGCAACCCCCTGACCTCAGGGTGGGTGTAGGAATCACAGAATCATAGAATCAACTGGGTTGGAAAAGACCTCCGAGATCATCAAGTCCAACCCTTGATCCAACCCCGCCGTGGTTCCCAGCCCATGGCACTGATGCCACATCCAGTCTCACCTTAAACACCTCCAGGGGTGGTGACTCCACCCCCTTCCTGGGCAGCCCATTCCAATGGCTGAGCACTCTCTCTGTAAAAAATTTCTTCCTAATATCCAACCTAAACCTCCCCTGGCACAGCTTAAGACCGAGCCTGTAGCTGGCTGCTACAGCATGTCCCAGAGGAGACACATGTGTTGGAGCCAGGGTTCAGAGGAAGGTTCTGAGGAGGGTTTGGAGGAGGGTTCAGAGGAGGGTTCTGAGAAGTGTTCTGAGGAGGGTTCTGAGGAGGGCTCTGAGGAGAGTTCTGAGGGGACTGTGCTCCCTGCAGCCATGAGATCTTATCAGGGAGCACTTCCCATCCTGCCTCTTGCCTCCTGCTAACGAAACCTGCCTGTTCTGTCTTGTCAGGGAGCTGAGCAGTGCCTGGGCCTCCTTCCACATTCGTGCAGCACCTGCAGATCCTGCCTGGTGCCTCCCCAGGGGGAAACATTTGTGGGCAGGAACCGGGGGGATTCCAGCAGTGGGATCTATGCCGACCTGTTCCTGGAGCAGAAGGAATCACTTAAACTGGTGGTTTAAAGGTAGATGAGACTAGAAAACACAGGAAGGTGTGATCAGTTGTCTGGAATCTCCCCTCTGGTCTGTTGGCTGCATCCACTGCTCATCCATCACCAGCTTGGGGCTTCCCCCCACCACACACACGCACTCCTTAGGAATGGGCAGCCTGGAGATCTGGGATTTGGGTGGGATGGCAGAGTCCTGCTAAGAGAGGTGAGAATGCCCAGTGTGGTTGTAACTCCCCACATCACAGGACTCATCTGAGTAGGTCATCTACACCTTTCACAGCCAGCAATGACTTGAATCTCTGGGTGGTGGTTTGCCTGTGCTGCCTGGGCTCAGGCAGAGGTGACACTTGGCCCATGGCATCCGGTTCAAGAGGTGACACATCTGCACAGGACACATCTGGATGTGCTGATGAAGCTGCTCAAAGGAGGTGCACACAAAGAGGTGTCTGAAAGAGGCACCAAAGACCCCCCCAGGGTACCTCCCCCGGATCAAGTGGCCCCATGCAGGTTCTCCTGGTGGCTCCGCGTCCATCGAGGGAGCAGCACATGTGAGATGCCAAATGTCACCCCCACCCTGCAGGAGAGGGGCACCAGCAGTGGGACTGGGAGCTGTCGCCACACACAAGGATGTGGAGAGGCAGGACCTGTCCCCAGTTGCTCAGGGGTCCAGGGATCATCAAATCCTCTTGGGTTTGGGATCAGCAAGCCTTGCTCTGCAGTGGGTCAAGCTTTGAACAGGGCTGAGGAGCAGGGGACAGACAGATGTCCCCCAGGGTGGCCCACTGGCTTTCCCCTGAGCATCACAAACGCTGACCAGCCTGATGGATGATGTGATCTTCATCAAAGACACAGCCAGGCAGGGAGGAGGCAGAGACAGAGCACGTCAGCCCGCTCTGTGTGCTCAGAGATGGCAGTGCCCGCTTTGCTGGAGCGTTACGCTTCTAACTCCTGTCTCCCTGGATCAGATCAGCCCCCCAGCCCTCCCTCCCTGCCCACACCACCCTCTGCCTCTTGTCCTGCTCATGCTGCAGGCAGGGTCCAGCAGCTTTCAGCAGAGGGTTGTTTCCAGCACAGTGTGTCAGCGAGGGGCTGAGGTTCAGCTCACACAGAGGGAAGGTGTGTGAACATCCCCAGGGCAGAGCTGGGCATGACCAGGGCAGAATCAGGAGTCCTGGGGCAGACCCAGGTATCCCTGGGGCAGAACTGGGCATCCATGAGGCAGAGATGGGTATGACCAGGGCGGAGCCGGGCATGGCTGGGGCAGAGTTGGGTGTCCCTGGGGCAGAGCTGGGCACCCATGAGACAGAGTTGGGCATCCCTGGGGCAGAGCTGGGCATCCCTGGGGCAGAGCTGGGCATCCCCGAGGCAGAGACGGGTATCCCCGGGGCAGAGCCAGGAGTCCTGGGGCAGAGTTGGGCATTGCTGGGGCAGAGATGGGCATCCTGGGGCAGAGCTGAGCATCCGCGGGGCAAAGTCAGGCATCCCGGGGGCAGAGCCGGGTATCCCTGAAGCAGAGACATCGTGGGTCAGAGATGAGCATCCCCGGGGCAGAGCCGAGCAGGGGCTGGGGCCGGTGCTGTACCGAACCCCGATGCCGGCGGGGTGCGGGGGGGATGCTGCGGTGCGGGGGGATGAGGGATCGGCCCGTCCGCCCCCCCTCTGCCGCCGCCTCATCAATAGGCACCAGACCCCGCTCCCGCAGCGTTGCCGTGGAAACCGGCGCAGCCGCCGCCATTGGCGGCCCGGGGCGCGGCGCGGCCCCCCCGGGGCCCGGCCCGGCTCCGTATTGATGACTCGGCAGCGGCTGCGGCGGGGGCTGCCCGGGCTGAGGGGCTGCCAGCTCCCCCGGCCCCTCCGCCACGTCATGGGGCCGGGGGCGGCGGGGGGCTGAGGGCGGCGGGAGGCTGAGGGCGGCGGGAGCAGCGACCGCACGGGGCTGCGGGGACCGAGCCATTCCCGGTGCGGGACCGAGCCATTCCCGGTGCGGGACCGAGCCAGCCCCGGTGCGGGGATGCTGCTGCTGCTGCCGCCGGCCCCGGCCCCGGCGCGGGGGAGCGCGGCCCGGGCTGCTCCCAGCGCCGCCGCCGCTCTGATGCCCTCGGCTCTCCCGTGCCGGCTCCCGGAGCCCCGCGGAGCCCTGCCCGGAGCGGAGTGAGCCCAGCGCTGCCCCAGCCATGCAGGAGCCGGAGCGGGGGGTGCCCAGCGCTGCCCCCGCCGCGGGCGATGCCGCCCCCGCCGCCCCCGCCTGCCCGGACCTGGACACGCGTGACGGCGCGGGGGGTGACACGGACACGGTCGGCTGCCGGCTTCCCACGGGATCGGAGCGGGACGGAGCACCCCAGCCCCGGGAGGAGTCCCCCGGGACCCCCCGCGTTCCCCCGCCGGACCCGCAGCGGGTTCACTCCGCACCGGAGCTCGTCAGGCCGCTGCGAGCGATGGAGCGGACGGACAGACCCCCCCAGGTAAGGCGGGGGTGGCGGTGCGTTGGCTCATTTTGGGGCGAGAGGCGTCGAGGCACCGCGGGGACGTTGCCTCGGTACGAGACGGGCACGGGCAGTGGGTGCGCTGGGCTGCGGCTGAGCCACCCCCAAAACCTTCCCCGTGGGCTGGGAGCTGCCACAGCCGCTGCCACGCGCCCCAGGAGAGAAAGAGCTGCTGCCTCCGCTGCCCTTCCACAGGGATTTCCAGCTGCCTGGAAGGCGCTGGAGCTGGTGCGGGGTCTCGCTGAGCCCACCCGGAGCAGACACAGCCGCTGCACCAGCCCAGGCTGAGCCGTCCCTGCGGCATCTCCTCGCTCCGGCAGCATCAAGGGCTCTGCAGGTCGTGGCAGGGACATGATTCACTCACTGTCACCCCCTTCCAAAGTGTCCCCTCTCCACTCCGGGGAGCCCCGGAGGGCTTGGGGCACCTGCCCTGCAGGGGGAACCTGTCCCTGAAGGCAGCCTTGGGCACCTCGGGGCAGTGCAGTGTCAGCCCCTTGCAGCACCTCCCTAAAGACAGCCCGATCAGCTCCTCAGGGTCTCACCTCCTCCGTCCAGGTCACAAAAGTTCACCAGCTCACCCTGCTCAGGACAGCTTGCCCTTCTTTCCCGTGGGGAACAGCAGCCATCTTCCTGGGGGCCCCTGGGATCTGGGAGTGCTCTTAAACAGGAGAGAAATCAGCTTTTGGCCTTCAGGAGGGAGAAGGGCTGAGCAGAGCTGGCTGGGGGTTAGCAGGAGGGTTTTGAGCAGGCTGTGCTGTGCAGCTGAGCCCAGCTGGAGCTGCCTGCGGGAGAAAGGGCGCCGCTGGAAACACATCAAGGGACAACAGGATTTCAGTCCAGCACAGTTTCTTATGGGTCTGTTTTGAAGGGCTGTTTATTGTGATGCTTAGGGAAAGGCCACATTGAACCAGGCACCCTTGGGCTGCCTCTGACCCCAGCCCTGGCTGTGCCAGAAGCGCCTCAGCTGAAAAATGGGGCTGCAGAATGGGAAGGATTTCTGCTCCTGTCCCTCTTTTGTATCCCAGGAGTCAAATTGGTTGTGCCAGACTTAGTGTCTTCAGGGAATCCCAGAGTGGTTTGAGTTGGAAGGGACATTCAAGATCATCTGCTTCCACTCCCTGCCATGGGCAGGGACAACTTCCACTAGACCAGGTTGCTCCAAGCCCTGTCCAACCCAGCCTAGGACACTCCTTCAGGAGAGCCAGAATAGGTGCTGTGTCCTGGTGGGAGCCTGGGTGGGAAGGCTGGAAGTGGCAGAGGAGCAGGTGGCTGGTTCAGAGGGGTGTTTGTGGGTGCTCCAGCAGCTGAACAGCACCTCTGGGGAGGGGGCTGTGCACCAGCTCTAGATGATCCCTGCAGTGGGTCCCCCATGATCCAGCTGTGCATCCAGGGGTGGTGGAGGAGGGGGTGAGGACCCCACTTGGTGTCTGTGGTGGTGACTGCTGAGCACCTGCCATCCAGTTTGCCTTGGTCCTTGGGCTGCTTTGAGTGTTTCCCGTGATCCTGGAGGCTCCTGGCTGGGTGGGTGACTCCAATTTCCCTTCCCACTCCCATGGGGTTGTGGCAGCACCGTGGTAGTATCGTCATAGTCCATGGTGGCACTGGTGGCACTGGTGGTGCTGGGGTGGTGCTGTGGGACCTGGTGTCACTCTGCTGTGTCGTGGCAGTGCCGCAGTGGCACCGTGGTGATGCTGGTGGTACCATGGCATTACCATCCTTAACACTGATGTGGATCCCCAGAAAGGTTACCTTGTCTTTTCCTGGAAAAAAATAAATCAATCCAGCAGTTCTTCCTGGAGCCCAGGGGCTTTAGGGATGGGAAAGGCTTCCAGCCACTGCAGAGCAAGGGCTGGTGCTGCTGGGCTGTGGAGCCACATCCTCAAATCCATTTCCTAGGGAATGAGGGGCTCACACAGCTGGGAGCAGGGGGGGCTCACACAGCTCCCCTCCAAAGCACAGCTCCCCCTGGCCAGGCAGGGACATGCACTGTGTGTCCTGCTGCTGGAGCTGGGCTTCCTTTAGGACATTTGTCCTTGGGATGTCAGAGCTGCACTCTGTGAACAGGACAGCTGCCTCCAGGGAGAAATCTCCTGGTGTGGGGAAGAGCCTCCTGAGGGCTCATGGCTGACAGAGCTCATTAAAGATGTTGATTTTATGATGAAGCTCCTGCCGTGTGTCCCGGCCTCCGCCACTGCTGCTCTGCCATTCCCTCAGGGACAGACCATGGATAGACATTAAGACTGTCTGGAGGTCAAGTTAATCTTGGCTTTCTTGCCTGGGTCCCTCCTGAGTGCAGAGGGTGAGAGGCTCTTGCCTTTCTTCCCTTTGGGAGCTGGAAAGAGAACTCTGGAGTTAGAGAGGTGGGTTGGGGACACTCCTGGAGCCTCCCATCCAGCCCCTGCCCCCAGCAGGCTCCAGAGCTGGAAGAGGTTGATCATATCCTGACCAGGAAAGTGTTGAGCATCTCCAAGGGCCGGGATTGCACCACCTCTCTTACCCTGTCCCAAGGTTGCAGCATTCCCATGGAGAGGAATGTTCTGCATAGGTCTGCTGGGAGTTTTCCTTGGTGAGGCTTGTGCCCACATCTTTCAATCCATTTTCAACATGCTCCTGCATCCTCTAAGGCAGGGCAGGGTTTCCCAGCTCCTCAGCAGAGCAGTGTCCCACCATGGCACCACTGGAAGCCTTCTGGGGGCTGTCACAAGCGTATCCTTGTCCTGGGCCTTTGACATCACTCTGGTCCTGCTCTCCAAAATTTCTGTGTAGACGCAGAAGATAAGAAATTACTTTCCTGCTGAGAATCTCCAGGCACTGCAGGGGTAGGATCCCAATCCAAATAATGAATAACAGAGAAGGAGAAAAAATGTTGTGTGTGTAGGAAGAACAGGGTTACAGTGGCACAGATACAGTCTGGCTGGAAATTGGAAAGTTCCCAGAATGCTGTCAGATGGATTTTAGAGCACTTCCCACAAGAGCTCAGCTGCCTGCATCTCCTATGGGATGCTGCTCCAGTGGGATTTGCCCTGGCCCTGGAAAACTCAGGGTGGTCTGGGAGTGGGTTTCTGAAGGAATGTTGCATTCCCTCCTGGCGCATTGGAGAAGGGGAGAGCAGCAAGGTCATTCACTTTCTGCATATTCCCTGCATCTTCCCTTCCAGGATTACTCATCTCCACAGCCTTTCCAGCCCCACTCATGGAAGGGATGAGCTCAGCTGCTGACCACATCCCTGTTCCCATCCCAGGAACCACACGAGCAAGGGGCACACTTTGGGTGCTCTGAGTTGGCTCTTGTGGCTCCTTCTCAATCTCCAGAGGTTGCTTTGGATTTGCATTTTTTAAAAGCCAAGCCTCAGCTTCCCTTGAGGTCATGTGGAGCTGTGAATATTCTATAAATCCATAAAACCCAACTGAAAATGCTTAAACCAAGGAGCCCTCCGGTGAGTAGGAATTTAAATATCCACAAAAAAACCTGTTGGTCCCAGTGGGGCTTAATAACACAAAGCACAGACACGGGAAGAATTATAAAATGCTGGTAAAGATCCTCCATGTCAAGCACTCAGGCCAAGCTGCATTTAATGATAAGCTCAGTGTCTTTTGCAGGAATTTGTGGCCTTTCAAGAGCTTCAAATTTTCCACTGGCAAAGCTGGAAAACTGTTAATTTAATGTCTGGGGGTATGTAGAGCTGCACCCTTGGCCAGGAAGGGTAGGTCAGCAGAATAAAAGATGCCAGTGGGACAAGAAGATCTTGGGCAATGGAGCCAGTTCTTGCTGTACAGACCATTTCCTGCAATCCCAATTAGAAGATTGTGTTCTATCTTGCTAAAAACCTGAGTAAATTAATTTTTCTTGGCTTGGCAGTGCTCAGCCTCATGCAAATGCCTTAGTGCTGTTTGCTGCAGCACTGTGGATGCACAGCCACCCTCAGGTGTCTGCCCGCCAGGAAGAGCCAGAATTGAATGGAAAACAAGGCAAAGTGAGGCTGTGAAGGGGAAGGTAATGTTCATTTTGGCTCTTTTACTAATTAAGCTCATGCTCTCTGTGCAAAGACACGTCCAAATGGCTTGGCCAGGGATGTGGAGGATCAGGGACATCAGCCTTTCCCTCCTCACTGTGTCCTTGGCTCCTCTGGGCTGCTGGATTTGGGACAGGGCTGTCCCACCATAGTGTTGTTCATCACCACACTGTGATCCTTCACCCCAGAATCCTTCTTATTTCACCCTCTGGATATTTTTGAGGGGACTCACCAATGTCTTGTCTCCCTGGTGTCCTCTGGCTGTAACGTTCCTTCCTGCTGGAATAACGGGAAGTGAAATGGCACGTGCAGTGCTGCAGCCTTGTTGCCCTCCTCCTGCTGTGAGTACAGGCCTTCTGCATCCCAGCCATCTGCTCAGAGTTCTGGGAAAACACCCTTTGGAGCATCAGTTGGCTCCTGCCATTCACGTTTCCTTATGGATCACTGAGCAGCACCTCTGGCTCTGTGAGGGGGTGCAAGGGGATGATTTTCCCCTTTATCTCTTGTTAAAGCTGTTGGAGATTTGGGGCTTCTCAGTCCATCACAAAATCCTATAAATATCCCAAGTGAGTTCTTGCTTTACCAAGAAGGGCAAGGAACTGATTCTGACATAGACACCTGGAATGGTTTGTGTTGGAAGGGACCTTAAAGCCCATCTCGTTCCACCCCCTGCCATGGGCAGGGACACCTTCCACTATCCCAGGTTGCTTCAAGCCCTGTCCAACCTGGCCTTGGACACTTCCAGGGATGGGGCAGCCACAGCTTCTCTGGGCAACCTGTGCCAGGGCCTCCCCACCCTCACAGGGAAGAGTTCCTTCCTAATATCTAATCATGCCAAAGCCTGGGAACTAGAGCAGGTTTTAAGCCAATGTGACCCAAAAGAAAAGGTGCTCTTGGGCCCCTGGGAAACTTCAAGTGATTTGGAAAACAGGAAGAGGTGAGGGGAGAACTGCAGAGCAGATTTCTGGGGAAAAAATTGCTGTGCACACCAAATCTGCCCCTCCAGCTCCCTGACATACTCTCCAAGGTGGAAGAGCACATTTGCCCCTTCAGAGCTGAACGTGGTGGGAAATCCAGTCTTTCCACTCAAAGAAAGGAGACCTGTGACCATGGATATTGCTGCTGGTGGGAAGTGACTTTCCAAGTCCTGATCCTGTTAAAGGGCTGAGGCACTTCTGTATGGGCAGGGGATTTACTGAGCTGCAGCTCCGTGGCTTCCCAGGGTGAAGCCAGAAGTCTCACGCCTTCCTTGGGAGTGTTTCTTTGGATTAGAGTTTCTGTTACAAGAAAGACGAGATATCAGAGAACAATCACCCCCACTCCAGCCATCAAATACCAAACCTGAAAAGCACTCAATTTTATCATTCTTCCCCAGGGTTTTTGGTTTTTTGGGTTGCTGTTTTTTTTTTTTTGCATGCTCACAAAATAGAATTATCTGACACGTGGCATCCAAAACGAGTCCAGATGCTCCATAAAGACCTTGGGGTGGTCTGGGCCTGAACCTGCAGTGCTGGGAGCTGCAGACTGACCTTTGCTCAGAGCTAAGCAACAAAAAAACCCCCAAATATTTATAGGATGCCAATGCCCATGTTTTAGCTCAAATGATTGGCAATGTGCATGAGTACACAAGCAGCAGAGGTTGCAAAGTCTTTCTGTGTTTGCACAGAAGTTGTTCACACATTTTCTTCCCACATCTTCTACATTTTCCTTTTTTTGTTGTTTTTTTTCTTAGTAGAAATACCATTGCACGAGCTGCTTCTCTGCAGATTCAATGATTTTGCTCAGCAGCACCCAGAAAATTCTGCAGTTGGGGGGAAAAAAAGGCAGCTTAGCTGTCTTGGCTTCTAAGTTTTACAACCAAGGCAGGTTTTATGGGGCACAGCCTGGCTTTCACACATTCCCAGGCTGGGCAGTGGAACATCAACACCATTACTGTCCCCTGAGTGTGGCGGGGATGGAGCACAGTCCTGCTTTACCAGAGCTTGGCCTAATCTTTCTGGAAGCTGATAAGAGACAAGAGACACTTGTACACTGATGTTAAAAGGGTGGTTGGTAGAACAGGCTTTGTACCTGCTTTTTGCCCTGCAAAACCTTTCTCACAAGGTGTGTAGGTGGGAAAGGCCCTGCAGGGGACACGGGGGTGCCCAGAGGTCACACAGTGACCCAAGGGCAGGAGGGTGATGTTGTACTTGAGGAGTGTTGCACAACCCCCTGCTGCAGGTTATCTGACGGATCAGCTGCAGTTTGTGGCCTCACACATCCTGGGATTGCAAAACAATTTGTGTTTGACACGGAGAGAGTTGGGTCACAGCTGGGCAAAGCCTGGCTGGGGCCACACACACCTTGTCAGGCCTCTGCTCCAGGCAGGCAGTGTCCAGCTGGGAGCAGTTCCAGGTCTCTGTAGCCCACAGGAGAGCAGGGCCAGGAGCGAACTGAGCACTGAGGAGACCAGGAATGTTCAGCCAGATGGGCACCTGCACCCTGAGCAGCACCTTTGCCCACTGGCTCCATCCCTGGGTTTCTCCAAGCCCTCCATTCCTCACAACTGCCTGCCCCGATTTCTCTCTGGCTGTGAGGGATGAAGAATCACGTGTGCAGCACCTCAGGAGCGGTTCAGAGCCACCTTCCCAGCAGCCGGGAGGAATTGCAGTGGCATTTTCTCTCATCTCCTTGCAAATCCTCCTGTCTCTTGGATTTGCTGGTAAAGGTGAGGAATTGTGCTGCATTGCATCCTGGACCCAGCTGCAGCCTTGGATTTTGGAGAGCTGATCCTCTGCCTGGAGAGCTTATTTTCCTCTCACATTCCTCCCTGCCTCAGTTTTGCAGGAACATTAATTTCTCCCTGGTTGGGGAGGCTGGAGAAGCTGAGCTCATCAAAGGACAGTGAGCCAGGGCCATCAGGGCACTGAGCGGATTTTCCTCCTCCTGGAATAGCTGGGTTTGTTTTCCTGGGATTGACAATGGTGCTTCCACAGAGGGTTTAAAGAGAGAGGACCTGAATTTGTGAGACTCCAATTTTAGCTGCATCTCATTTTAGAGGCCCTGTGAGGAGCATATGAAGAGCTGGCAGTGGTCAGAGGGTGTGCAGGAGAGAAAGCCTGGGGGAATGTAAGGAACAGCAAATATACAGTGACTGTTCCCCTGAATATTCCCCTCAATATCTTCCAATTCATGGCTCCAGCACTCCCCACGCTGGAGGCAGGATTTTTGAAGTTAATAGCCTTGGATGGATTTTTTCTTCCGTGAATTCGTGACACGGGGTGATAACAATCAGATAAATGAGGAAATCACGGAAATAAGGGCAAGTAGTAGGCTGGGAGAGGGATGGGCAGCAGGAAAAAGTGCTGACTGATGGAAAGGGGAGCTGGCAACACACGGTGCTGTGGGGAAGTGCCCTGAAGCCAACGGCAGAAGGAAGATGTTTGTGTCTGAAACCGGGAACTGGCGCAAAGTTCAGGGAGGAAGGAGAACAAGCGCAGTGGGACACAGGCTGCAAGTCAGAGGAGTGGCAGGATAACCACAGCCTCGTCCCAGGGATGGCTCTTCCTTCTCCCATACCTCTGACAGCACTGTCCCTTTTCCCTCAGCAGGGATGGTCCTGCCCCTCGCTGTGCCGGCGGCGGGGTTGGCTCTGCTCACTGACCGAACAGGAGGTGATGCTATTTTTGTCTCGCTTTTGCCAGGCAGTGAGGGCACTGCAGAGGAGCAGCCTATGGAAAATAACTTTGTTCTGTGAGGCGGCCGATTCCCTTGAAATGGGCTGGAAGAGGAGCAAATGGATTGGCAATGACAGCCTTTCATTTCCAAGCAGGGAGGATTGAGAAGTTAAGGGAGCTAATTACCAGAGTCAGGTGGAACGAGCTGCTAAAGGGCTTTGACGTGGTGGAGGCTTGGTGACAATGATTTCAAATGAAGGAGATGTGGTGGATTTAATATAGCCAGGACAGCAGGAGAGCCGGGATAACTTCACCTGGGAAGGTGTCTGCAGAGTGGGGGTTGGTGTTCAGAGATGGCTTTTGCAAAGCAAACCCAGCAGCTGGACCCGGCAGGGCTGCAGATGGGGAAGTCACTGCAGGGACATCCTGAAATTATGTGTGGTTTATTCCTCTTCAAGTTGTGTGTGGTTTATTCCTCTTCAAATTGTATGTGGTTTATTCCTCTTCAAATTGTGTGTGGTTTACACACCTTCAAATTGGGCACGGTTTAAAATTCAGCCACGAGCCCGCCTGTTTCCAAAGGCCACCTGAGACCTCCCGCTCACGGGGCCACCCTCCCTGCCTGGCTCTCCACAGGGATTTTAAAGCAAGGCTGGCTTTAGGCTTTGGCAGTTCCCCAGGGCTGGCAGGGGGAAGCCCCTGGGGCTGGGCTGTGCCAGGCTGTGCCCAAGCCGCATTGCAGAGCCAGGTTCAGGCAGCTCCCGTCGTCCTCACCACGTGTGATTTACTGTCCCCCAACGGCCTCCTGCAAGTTTTCCGCAGGACTTTCAGGACTGTGCTGGATTCTGGCTGCTCCAAAGGGATTTTGCCTGTGTGACCCATTTTAGCAGCCTGGCTGGGCACCTCTCCCTGCAAAAGCTCCTGCAGCTCTGCGTTGCTTTTTGAAGCTTTCAGGTGAAAAAGCAGCAGTTCTCTTGCAGCTGACATGCTGAGGCTTCTCTTTGTTTGCTGTTCTCACGCATCCTGGAGAAACTGTATTTTGGGCTCTACCTGCCAAAGGAGGCGACAGATGTTGCCAATTCCCGTGGAACAGAGGCTTCAAAGCCATGTGCCTGCTGCTCTCCTGCCTCAGTATCCCTGCTGCTCTGCTCCTGCAGAAACTTTCCCCGTGGCCAAGGAACACGTCACTCGGGTTCATTTTTTTAGTGTCTGAGGATATTCCTGACCTGGGGGATGTGGCTGCCTGGAGACCCTCCCCGTGGTGTCAGCTCGGCCTCTGCTCACTGAAACCTCCCTGACCGAGGGATGTGCTTGGATTTCGGCTCCTGCTGACACTTTGCACACTTCATCAGGCTGAGTCATTCTGGGGGGAGCCTCTTGCCTCTCCTCCCTAACCATCTCCTCCAGCTCCCCGGGAAAGGCGCCGCGGGAGCCCCGAGCGCGGCTGCGCCGTGCGGAGCGGGATCCTTGAGGAACAGCGGAGCAGTTCGGAAATTAAAAGCCATTTCATTATAGGAAATGAATGTTTAATGAGCGTAGGATGACGTCTAGACAGCCCCTCGGTTCCAGGCTCTGGGAGGAGGGCTCAGCTGACGCACCAGCACCGGCTCAGAGCCCAGGGGGAGGTTTGGCAGAGCTTTCCCGGGCGCTGAGGTCCCCGTGTGGGACAGACATCCTGGCACAGAAAGGAGCTCCTGCCTCCACGTCTTCTCGCTGCAGATGCCCCTCGTGCCTCTCTGGGCAGAGCCCCAAGGATCTGTGGCCACAGAGGGACGTGCTGGCAGGGGGAGGCTTGGCCGAGTGCCTGGCCCCGGCCTGGAGCACACAGCCACACTCCCCTGCTCCCTGGGGAATGGGAAAGCACATCCCAGCCTTTGCCGTGTCATGGGCTTTGGAGTTGTGACATGAAACCTGGGCTGACCTGGGGACAGCCTGGCAGGGTGGGGGTGAGTACTTGTGAGCCTTTGGGTCCTGCCCAGATGAAGATGTTTTAAGGCTACAGAAATGGGGGTTTAAATGCAGAGATTTGGATGTAGGTCCCCAAAAGATCCCCCTGCCATGCTGGAAATGCTGACTGTCCTCTGCAGAAGCTCTGTGCTGTCGATGTTAGAGGTTCTGGCTGCCTGGTGGGGAGAGGCAGGAGCACATCAGCTCCTTCAGGAAAGCTCTCCAGCTCCCATCCCAGGCACAGAGGCCGCTGGCTCAGTGTGCTCACCCTAGCTCAGTGAAAGCAACCACAGACATGAATTTTGAGGCCTCTTGGCAGGGGCAAGGAGGTGGAAATAATGCCCTTTGACTTCTTCCCAGAGGCTGCCTGCTTGGCTCTGGGGATGGCAGCAGGGAACGAGCCCAAGGCGCTGCCACGCACGGCACGGGAGATGCTGGTGGGACCCCCCTCCCTGTGCACCCACCCTGCTCTGTCCCCCCTTTAGCAGCAGCAGTGTCCCCTGCATGGATTCCCAGCCTGAAGAAGTGCTTTGATGTTCCTGGAGCTGGTGATGGGGGAATTGCTCCCTAGGACACCTCACTGTCCCTGTAAAGCTGCAGGGATTGATGCCACAGTATCTGGTGCTGGGCACAGAGCTGTGCACAGAGCTCCCAGGAGAGCTTCTTGGCATTCCCAGGATGCTGAGTTTGGGGAGCTCCTTGGTTCCTGGGCCTACCCTGATCACCCCTGAGAACAGCCCCGAGTTGTTGGAGGTGTGATGTCCCCAGGAATGGTGGCAATAATGGCACCTTTGTGCCCAGGGGAGAAAAATCCCACATAGGGAGAGGAGTACACTCTCTCTCCATGGGACATTCCACTCCAGCTTTCTCAAACCCTGGGACTTCTGCAGCATGGACACCTACAAACCACTGTGCCAACAGCCTCTGCCTACAAACCACTCTGCTCATGGCACGTCACATCCTGGTGTCTCAGGGGGTTGGTGGGACCTGGGGACACCACCTGAGGCTGATGGGGAGGGCTGGGTGTCATCTTCTGAGGGTTTGTTTTTGTTTTCAGCCTCCTTCAGTTGTCTTTTCCCTCCCTGCTTTGCCAAGGCATTTCCATATGGGTGTGGGAGGTTGGGAGAGCCACGGGCCGAGGGATTGGGGGTGGACTTTGTGGAACTGGTCTCCTGCTACATTTATCCAATGGACATGATTGAGAAACCAAAATATAGCATTGTCCAAGAGCATCGTGAGTTTTACCCAGCCTCAGACCTCCTAGAGCTGGGCTCCTGTCTGACTTCTTGCTCCCCAGAAAGCTTGGGCGACATTCCTTTGGGAGCCAAGGGATGTTTCCCTCACAGCCTCTGTGCACTGCAGAGGTCATGGCCCTTCAGCAGAGTCTTGTTGGGCACTGGGAGCAGGTCCTGCAAGACCTGCCTGGCTGCTGGGAAAACATCTGGCTGGATCTTACCGAGACACACATGGGGTGCTGCTGCCATATGGCAGCTGTGAGGCAACAGCTCTGCTCCGAGCTTTGCTAACGCACAGAAATCCTGCCTGGGAGCCTGTGCTGAGCTGCTCTGGGCAGGAAGCAGTAACCACAGAACTATATATACAGCTCCCAGCAGAGCTGCTGCTGCTGCTTTTGATGTGACAAAAAGAAGTTGGTGTTTTGCAAAAAAAATCCGTCGTGTCGCCTTCTTCCGGAGCTGACACGGAGAGGGCAGAGCTGGGGCTGGCTCCTGGGTGGGCTCTGGCAGGAGAACTGGGATGGGGAAGTGAGGAGGTTGCCTCCAAAACCCACGTGGTGCTGGAGGCCACGGGGTCCCTGAGCCGTGGGGAGCAGCCATGTGTTGGAGTGTCAGGGGCTGTGCTCTGCCCCCCCGCTCCTGCCAGGGTTTCACTGAGCCAGTTTGGATGGTGCCACGGCTGAGGATTCCAGGAAGGTCTGGGCTTTTTCCCTGGGTGGAAGTTGAATGCATAGAGATGGCAAATGTCACCCACAGGGGATGAAGCCTGGCCCCAAAGGCCAGTTGTCCCCCAGAGGACATGTAGCCCCTCATCTCCTGAAATCAGCCCCCAAATCCCACCGTGCCCCTTTGCTGCCTGCACCCCAACCCTGCCAGCCCCCCATGCAGCCAGGCTGGCCTCACTGTGGGGCTGGGCTGGGCATGAGGCTGTGACCCCTCTGCTCCTGCCCTTGGCAGGTGAAGCTGTGAGGTTCTGCAGGACCTGTGGTCTGTGCCCTGGGCAGGTGAAGCCCTGCAGACCTGTAGGACTGTGGTCTGTGCCCTGGGCAGGTGAAGCTGTGAGGTGCTGCAGGACCCCTTCCTGGGCAGGTGAAGCCCTGAGGACCTGCAGGACCCCTTCCTGGGCAGGTGAAGCCCTGCTGTGCCTCTCCTGTACTGTTTTGCAGAGCGGGGCTGACTACGGCTTCCTCGTGAGCCAGAACACGAAGCTCCTGAGTGCCCTGGAGGACCTGCGGCACCGCTGCTCCAGCCTGGCCGAGGAGAACAGCCTGCTGGTGAGCAGAGGGCACATCCTGCACCCTGGCTGGGCGCTGGCACGGGATGCTCCACAGGGAGGGAGTTCTGGCCAGGGCGAGCTGCTGTCTGCTGCCAATTCCAAGAGATCCCACACATGGGATCATCTGGGCAGGGCCAGAGGGGACAGGGGGTCTGGGTGCTCTGGGTGCCATCACACTGCACCCATCAGCTCGAGCTGGACCCCTTCCTCGAGCTGCAGAGCAGAGCCGGGCAGGGGAGGGGAAGTTGCCCTTATTTCCTCTTTAACTATATTTGATTCTGTGAAAAGCAGAAACACTGATTCACTCGGCCTGGTCTCGGCGTGACAGTGCAGCACTGCCCCCTGCTCCCATGGGAGCTCAGCACCCCGATCCTCCCCAGCTGCACCCCGGCACCCAACACCAAGCCAGGCTGCCACAGCATGGGCCTTCTGCCCTGCTCCCCCATCCCTGGCTCTCCAGGCCCATCAGGAAGCACAAAGAGGGGATATTCCCCTCCCGAATCCTCCCTGGAGAGCAACACCCCTTGCCCAGCCCCGCAGTGTGGGGATGCAGCCACCCCAGGCCCCTGCAAATTCGATTGCTCAGCATTTCAGATCTCTATCACCACATTCAAAAGGCATATTGTAGATAAATTTCTTACGCTCAAAGCATAAATTCCACGTGGCCTGCACCCTGTGGTTACCCCTTATCAGTCCTCTGGGTTTTAGCGAAGCACAAGCGTGTGAGCTCTCATCAAATTGGACTCTCAAAAACCAGCCTCAGCCTTACAGCTGAGCCGCCCTTGGTGGGGTCTCACAGGGGTAGGGAGGGAAATAATCGTGAGCCTCAGCTGACCTGACATTTCTGCTGATGTGAAAAGACAGCACAACACATCTGGGTCCGACCTTGGGAGAAGGAGCCGTCGGCAAGAGGCGGCTCATTGGAACGGACAGATAACAAATAAAAGGGGATTAAGAGCGAACAGAATCAATAGGGAGAAAAAGGAAATTTGCTTTGCAAATATCATAAAGTCCTTTGTCGCTTCCTCCAAAGCTCGTGCTTTGGTGTCAGGAGAGAAAAGACACGGATAAGCTTGTCCTGGTGGTGCAGTACAAATCCACAGGGATGTGCTGAGTCCTGTAAACCCGGGAAAATAAACTGGGAAGACTTTGGAGGAGAAAGGCCAAAGGGTGGGTGGCCAGGATATGCTGATGTTGGAGACGTGTTGAGTCCTGGCAGAGCCTGCAACGAGCATGTTGTGGATGGAGAGGGACCACGTGGGATGATCTGGGGATCTCACGGGGAGCAAGAGGTCACATTAACAAAAATAGCAGGAAAACCACAATTTCAGTGACTGGAGAGGCAACAACAGCAGAGGTTGGTGTTCGATGGTTTGGGTAGTTCTAGAACAGGTCGGGCAGGACCAGGGACATTGGCTCCTGAGCAGGGGCTTCACCTCCAGCTTCTTTTTCTGTTCTGCAGCGCAGGAGCTGCTTCCCCCAGACGGAGGAGAAGGTGAAGCACCTGAAGAGGAAGAACGCGGAGCTGGCGGTGATCGCCAAGCGCCTGGAGGAGAGAGCCCGGAAACTGCAGGAGGCAAACCTCAAAGTGGTGGGTGCTGGGACCTGCCCTGGCTGGGGAGCTGAGCTGGGACAGCACCTCACCACCAGGACCTTCTGTTTGCCACCTCCATCGAGCTAGAAAGGCCTTTTCTTTCCCTTTTTCTTAAACCTCCAGCAAACATGCTTTGCAAGAATCACCAATCCCAGCCATTGCCAGCTGCTCTGCTCCTGCTCAGGGAGCTGGTGTGAGGAATTTCCTCCTGCTTGGTTTCTCCCCATAAGGTGATAGTTTAAGTTAATTAATGCGGCTTTCTCTGAAGTCATGAAAATAATTCATCTGACTTCACCAGAAAGAAACAGGAAGGATTTGAATAAGAATAGGAGTGCGGTGAAGCAAAACAGGAAGGGGTGAGAGACAGCTCTGCCCCATCCACACCTCGCTCACAGGGCTGCACAAGCCACAGGGGTTTTGCTTTCTCCAACCCAACAGCAGCTTGTTGTGAAGCCTGTAGTGTTTGACACCTTGCAGGAGCAGCAGGAGATGCCTGTAGGGTGTGGGATCTTGGGTACGAGTTCCTAAAGGGGGATTGCAGTGGAGTAAGGCAAAACCTTCCTTCTGTTGGAAGGAAAGCAGGGATTGTGATGGGGAATTCGAGCCCTCTAGGACAGAAAGGAGGAAGTGAAAGCTGTGTTGGAGGGAAGGTAGGGGGTTTTCCTGGCTCTCTGTCCCCAGGCACCACACGGCCCGTCTGTCATGGGGTTTTGGTACTTGCAGGGCAACAGATGGACTTGTCAGATACTATGTTAAGAGAAGCCATTTGATATACACCCAACAGCTCTGCAGCCCCCCCAGCACCTATACAAATACTGGTTTATTTGTTTCCCCAGTGACACTTTGGGGTGGTCACAGTTTAAGGCCTGTGGGAGCCCTGGGAGAACCTGCTGGGCTCCTGTGCTGGCCAAGGTGTCCAAGTGCTCGGATGGCTGAGGCTGGTGGAGGGTGGGCTGGAGGCAGGAGCAGAGGAGGGGCCCTGAGGATCTGGGGTTAATCTGGCAGTGGTTGCCTTCAGTGCCTGGTGCACAGGTCCCATGGAGCTTCTGCACGTGGGTGAGATGCTCGGGAAGAGCTGGGGAGGAGAAGTTTGCACAGAGGATGCAAATCCTGATCAGGCAGGGGAGACTCCCCCCTCCCCAGATTGTGAGGCTTTGTGCAGATGACAGTAGCTGGGCAGGGGGAGGAAGGGTTGGATAAAGTCAGGGACTGGAGGTGTCCTCACTGCCCAGAGGGTTGGGATGAGCAGGGGGGTGTGAGCTGCCCCTTCATCCAGCTCTGTGGTGCTGGTACCCAGTGGGAGAGCCCACCCCAGGGATGGGGGAATCCCAGAGACGCTGTGCCAGGAAGCCTCAGCTCCTGCTGGGCAGACAAAGCCTGTCCCTGACTAGCCTGCTCCTCCTGAAGCCCTGTCACCCCCACCCCTGCTCTTCCCTCCCTCACAGGGAGCATGTGAACCTGACCTGCTTCTTCTGCAGAACATCTCCCACTCCTTCCCTGGCTGTGCTGGTCCTTGCTGGGCTCTCTCTTGCCTCCCCATTTCCCTCCGTCCTCCACACAACCATGCTGAAGCTCTTTCCTGCTGCCTAGAAACCCACAGATGCTCCATTTCTCTTCCTGGTTTGACCACCTCTGTCCTTTATCCCATGCTCATCTTTCCTGCCATCCTCCCCTCCTCTTCTCTGCTACCTTCTGCTGTTTTTCTGCCCTCATCCTGGTTTTCTGTCTTCCCCCCTGCCCGCAGCCCCTGTTCTGGCTGTACCCACTGAGCCCACCTGCTGAGTCACCTTCTCCTTCCCACTTCTTCTCTGACCCACTTCTCCATCCAGCCCTTCCTCCTCCACTTTTCCATAGGTCTGTCGTGCTCCTCTGCTTGTCTGTCCTTTGGGGCCAGGCTGTTGGGATGATTGGTGGTGGTGACTGAACACCAAGGGGTGATGGGGTGGTGGTTGATGAACACCAAGGGGTGGTGAGGTGGTGGTTAAAGAACACCAAGGGGTGATGGGGTGGTGGTTAAGGAGCACCACCACACCTTTCTCCCCACTGCTCTCTGTGTAGGTCACTGCTCCAGTGGCTCTGAAGGGCTCCAGCCTGGAGCTGTGTAAGAAAGCCTTTGCCCGCCAGCGTGCCAAGGACCTGACAGAGCAAGCCAGTGCCCTCCTGGCCAAAGACAAGCAGATTGAAGCTCTGCAGCAGGAATGCCGGGAGCTGCAGGCTAAACTCTCGGCAGGAAAGGTGAGACACTTGCCGGGACATCACTCGGGGGCTGGGACAAGCTGCGCAACAGCAGTGATGGAAACCAGGCTCTGGAAAGTGGTGTGAGGGCAATTAATCCCCAGTGCAGGCTGAAAACAGAGGGGATTTGATGTGTGAGTTGAATGGGGACACTGGGGGAGTGTTGAATGGGGACACTGGGGGAGTGTGTGGCAGAGACAGTGTCTGGACCCCTCTAGCAGGGTGTTGGGGGTACCCCAGTTGTCCCTCTGTGAATTCATTTTCAGTAGCAATTAAAACCCTTCCTCTAAAAACCTCTGAGAAGCCACAGATACACAGATTTTTCACAGGGCTGAGCTTCAACCAAGATGTAGGAGCAGGACCTCCTTTTAAAGCGTTTCTTTGGGAAGCCAATCAGCACATTCTCAAGAACCAGCCTAAATCCCACATATTGAGCTGCAGCTTTCTGAGCACTCGCAGCCACCACGAGACTGGTGATAACTCAGTGGGTCCTGGGATGACTGTGACCGAGGCCACAAACCACCAGCCAGGGCTGGGTGTTCATGAAACCATCCCCAGTGCTGTGTCTGCACCTGGGCTGGTGACCTGCCTTCCCTTCAGCACCAGCACAGGCCGTGCAGATATAAACAGTGGGATAAAAGGGATAATTCAGCTCATCCTGAGACAGAAATTTAAAACTGGTCATGTGTGTTGCTCCTCCAAAGCACTTCTCTGTGACAGCTCTGAAAGCAGCCTCTGCAGGCAGCTGAAGCTGAGGGAGATGGTTCCCACTCAAGGTGATAAAGTTTTGGGCAGATCAGCCACATCTGTTGTTCACAAGCTGGACATTTTCAGTTTAGGTCAGTTCCAACTCTCCTGAGCAGCTCAGGAACACTTGGGCTCCCACTGGTTTCCCCCTGTTTTGCTAATGCAAATGTGGCCAAGTGCCACCCTACATCCCTGCCCCCAGCTGAGCTGAGTGAAACCTTGCATTTCTACCTGCCCTACTTACATGATGTTTAGGTGACAAATACTTCCTTGCTGAAAGCAGCTTTATTTTTGTTCCTGAGCTCCCCATATGTTCATTTTAACTACACGTTCGAAGGTGGATTCTCAGTCTCACCCTAATGTGGATCTAGACGGGATAAGAGCAACTGGGTGTATTTGGTGTTTGTACAGAGCTGCTCCATTGATCCTTCCTGGCATTAAACCACAGGATAAACTTATCCAGGCCTGACTGTTCCCTATGGTGTCAGCAAGAAGAAACTTCCTTCCCATCCCTTGAGTTCTCACTTCAGGCCCCTGCAGGAAGGGGAACAGACCCTTTCCAAAGCTCTCTGATTTTCCAAGCAGAGTGTGCTGGGCAACCTGACCCTGCCAGGGACAGGGGAGTGACAAATTGTGGAGGAATGGGACAAAAGCGGGTGAGCAGGATTCATTACTGGCCAGGGAAATACACCCTGAGGGGTGACAAATTCAGCCACTAGGGCATGGGTGACCACCCTGTCCCCAAAGGAGAGACAATCCCTGTCACTGCCATGGCACCAGGGACCGGGGACACCGATGCACGAGCAGGGAATCCATAGAAAAGAAAGCAAGAGAGGAGATCATTCTTTCTGATCTTGTTTTCCCCATTTTTCTCTCAAGCAAGCTCATTAAATTTTAATTTCCAGCTAGTTAAAATTCCAAATTCCCCTAATCTGTCTGCAGCATGCAAAATGCATTAGGCCAATGAAGGGGGTTTTATGCAGAGATATGATGGGCACACTCAGAGTTTGTAACCAAATCAGTTTTAATCTCGGGTATTTAAATCAGCACTAATTTTTCAATAGCTGTGAAATGGATCCACTCAGTTCCCTGCAGTGGCAGGACACACACACTGGCCTTGTTTTGGCAAAGCCAGGGCTCTTAGGATGGGATAAAATGATTTCCTGAGATCACACTCCGGTGAGTGGCTTCCAACCAAACGCCAGCTCCGGGTAAATCCAGGCTGCAATTTTTTGCAGGATGGATTCTTGGAAGCATGGGATGGGGGGGAGCAGTGAGGCAGCTGCAGGGGATGGGTATAATAGAAACTGAGGGGAGGGCTGAGCTCTTTTCCTCCTCCCTTGTTCCCCCAGGCTCCGGAGGCTCAGTTGGGAATAGCTGCCTATTTTTGGTGGGGGAAGGGAGATTTTATACACAGCCACAGCCAATTTTGCTTAAAGAACTACTGCCCTGAGAGCCTGAACAGGGGACTGGCACAGAGGAGGCCCAGCTGCTCAGTTCTTGAATCTATAAGCAGTTCCCATTAATGGTGCCTCAGTTTCCCCCCTTGCAGCATGAGAGTAACCATGGTTTTCTCCTCAAACTGTATTTTTAAAGCACGTGCTATTTTTAGGGGGAATAAGAAGTGAACAGGGAAAAAGATTAAATTTGTCCTGGATACCAACTCTGCTTTGAATTCACCAGCTTAGGAGCTTTCCAGGGGAATGAGCAATGTCTCCTCCAGCAGCAGATTTGTAAAGACAGGTTTTCATAGCCCGCTTTTGTACATGTGGACATGCAGGTACGTGTTTCTTCAGCTTCCTGAAATCTGAAAACCTTTGAAGAACGAAACAAGCTGGTGACATATTCTCACTGGTTTTGTGAGAATCAGACTGGGCTGGTTTCCTTCAAAAGCTGCTGGGTTTAGGTCAGGATGGGAGTGACCCCTTGTGCTAAAGATAGGGGCCTATCGCTGTCTCTGACAAGGAGAGAAATCAAATAGTTTGAAAACCAAACATTATCCTGAGGGAGAACTGACCAAATCCCAGATGTTCTTCGTTCTTGCAGCCACTCAAAGCCTTCACCACCGCTGGGGCTGCAGCGCTTGCCAGCACCCACCCACATCAAGGAGAGGAAGCAGCTCTGCTTTGGCTGGGACATGACGTGACATTATCCTGCCACGCTCCCTGCTGGCATGTGCTGAGATGGCACACGCTTGGCAAAGCCCTTCGTGCTGGGAGAGCTGCAGGAGCATTACGGGACCATTACAGGCTGGGGTTTATCTTGAGGAGGAAAAATGTATTTGCATAAAGGACGCAAAGTGAGCTTTGAGGCTTTGGAGACCCAGGAATCAGCAATCTGTGTGTGCCACAGTAGCTGGGTTCCACCAGCCTCTCCCCTTTTGGAGTGTGTGTGTTAAGTGTGACCTGTCCCAGCTTTTGGGGCCTGTCAGTGACACAACACCGGGTTTGTTTTCCTGCAGGACGACCCTCGCTGCCTCAACGTCATCGAGTTCGACCGCCTGCTGCGGGAGTCCCAGCGGGAGGTGCTGAGGCTGCAGAGGCAGATTGCCCTCAAGAATTTCAAGGAGTGTCTGCGTCCCCCCAAAATGAGCCCAGGCAGTGCCAGGCCGAGCGCTGCCCCACGCCTGGGACCGAACACCGGCAGCAAAGGTTCACCTCTGCCAAAGGAGGCCTCCTTGGGAGACCCGACGCTGGGAGGGAGAGCTCGCAGGGAGGTGAGACAAGTGGGTCAGCCACCGGAAAGTTTTTATGTTTAATTGCTCAATTAATTGCTGTTCTTAGGGAGTTTCATTTGGAGGAGCTGAGGGCTGTGGTTTGCATCCGCTGCACATTGGTGCTGTGCTGGTTTCCAAAGGGACTAATTCCAGTGCCAGGTCTGAGAGGGTGAGGAGGGACATGGATGCTCCTGGCAGCACAGGGTGGGGACACTGACCCATGCCAGGGGCTCAGTCCTGCTCCTTTTCTGTGACACAGGGCTCCTGTGCTGTGTTTTCCAGCCTAGGAAACCAGGCAATGCTTCTCTTTCATAGAATCATGGAATGGTTTGGGTCGGAAGGGACCTTAAAGCTCATCTCATTCCACCCCTGCCACGGGCAGGGACACTTTTCACTAGACCAGGTGGTGCAAGACTGTGTCCAACCTGGCCTGGAACACTTCCAGGGATGGGGTAGCCACAGCTTCTCTGGGAAACTTGTGCCAGGGCCTCCCCACCCTCACAGCCAAGAATTCCTTCCCAATATCCATCTAACCTTGTCCTCCGGCAGTGGGAAGCCATTCCCCCTTCTCCTATCACTGTCCGCCCATTTCCCCTCCCAAACAATGTCTGTTCTTGCCTTTTGTGTATTCCTGTTGCTCCAGGAGGTCCCTACCTGAGTCCTATCCCTGCTCTCTGGCAGTGGGAAGCCATTCCCTCTTGTCCTGTCCCTCCATCCCTTGTCTCCATCTCTCCTGGAGCCCCTTTAGGCGCTGGAAGGGGCTCTCAGGTCTCCCCAGAGCCCTCTTTTCTCCAGCTGAACCCCCCCAGCTCTCCCAGCCTGTTTCCAGACCAGAGGGGCTCCAGCCCTTGGAGCATCTCCGTGGCCTCCTCTGGACTCGCTCCCGCTCGCCCCAGAGCTGGAGGCAGCTCCAGGAGGGTCTCACCGGAGCGGGGCAGAAAGGGCAGAACCCCTCCGGTTGCGCTGCCGCCGGGGCTCAGCCCAGGCCCCGCCGGTCCCGCTGCCCGGCCCAGCCCGGCCCTGCGCGGCCCCTCCGCCCGCAGTGGTTCAGCCCCGCATATCCGGGGCCGCCTCAGGGCGCCGCCTCCGCCGCGGCCGCGCAGCCGCCAGGTAAGGCCGGGCCGGGGGCCGAGCCGGGCCAGGGGCCCCGAGCCGGGCCGGGTGTGTGTGTGGG
>NW_020897961.1:2567695-2730473 GCF_003984885.1 Neopelma chrysocephalum
GGTTCTCCTGGTTCCCACCCCTCCCCAGTTTTCAGACTCCCCTGTGGGTTCGGGATACGCGTGTTCCCCCCAAGCTGCACCAGCTGCTCCCGTTTGTTGCCCCCCCCGGGCCCTCACGGCAGATGTGTTGAATATATTCATTCCTCGCTCGTCCATTCCGAGTCACCCGTGGATTTATAACCCCCTTCTCCTTCAGCCATTTTTTTTGTTTCTTTCCAGCCTCTCCCATTATTCAGTGCTAGCATCTTTGTCTCCTTTCCTTTGTGCGTTTTCCCTGCCGGTTTTGTGCTGGAGAAGACAACGTGCGGCGCTATCCCGGGCTCTGGCGTTGATTTATACGGTGGCATAATGAAGTTTTCTCTCCCTTCCCCAATAGATCTCTTTGCCTTTTTGTCTGAGCACTGGGGCTCTATTAAACCATCACTTGTCTCTCTAATCTCTCAGTGTCACGAGGCCCTCGTCGCTGTTTGTCTCCGCTGCATCAGTGCTTGGAGAGCACAGTTCCTGCTCCCTCCTTTTTTTAGTCCTTTCATTTTTATTAGATATTTACCCGAGGAAAAAACCTTCCCCCCTCATCCTGTGATGTCTCAGTGTCTGCCAAAACCTGTTAAAGCACCGCAGCTGAAGGTGTGAAGGTGTTCTGAGCACTCAAGCAGGTTTCTGCTGGATCTCCCGCACCCCTTTGCTTGCTGTTTTTTTGTCGGAAAAACTCTGTATAGATTTGTGAATGCGTCCCCATCCCCAGTATAAGTTAGTTTGAGTTATTTTAAGCATTTGCCTCTTAGCTGCGATTTCTATCAGTTTGTCCAGAACAGGTGTCAAATGTACTGGTCTATCTTCCCACGTTTGCCCACTGGAATATGCTTAAAACTCTGGAATACTCTTAAAACTTGGCATTTGCCACCTTCCAGTTAATTTATATTAAGGCAGTGTTGGAGAAGTGACACTCTGCACGTATTGATTCAGTTCCTACTGAAGTGAGAGATTCAGTTTGTGCCAGAAGGGGTTTTTTGAACTCTTGGGTGTTATTAATCTAATCTTGGTTAATTATCTAATCTTGGTGATTTGTTACTGTGTGTTTTGTTGGCTTCTACAGTTGTTCTTACAGACAGTCCAGTTTGAGAGAGATCCTTAGCTCTGTCCCTAAAATCTGTTTTGCAAAAATAACTTAAAATTGAATTTTTTAAGCATTATCAAAGCCCTCTTTCTTCCGTGTGTCTCTGGCCTTGCTCTGCTGTAAGGGATTACTCTGGGCAGACAATGTCGAGTCAAATACCAGTTGAGAGGGAAAATTCAGAGGATTAAAGGTTTGCTTGTCTGTAGCCCAAATGAAAAGGCATTTTGTTAGAAACTTGTGTACAATTGTGTACAGAAAATTGTTTCCTTTCATTTGGTTTGGTGATGGGACATAATCCACGCAACTGCTGCCCTTTCAGTCCTTCTCAGCTGCCAGCTGAGGTGGGACACTGTTTCTTGGTAGTGTTTGCTCTTCCCTGCCTTTAGATTCTGACATCTTCTCTGATTCCTGCCCTTTGAGGGCTCTGCTCTCCCATCTGACCATCTTTGTATTGCTTTGGGAGGGTCATGAAAGGTGTGGCTGCTGCCTCTCATCAGGCACAAATGGGAACTGGGATCTCAGAGCTTCCTGGAGGCCACTGTTGCATGGGGGTGGTTCAGTCAAGCTGGACTGGTTGGCACTGGGCTCCAGGAGACTCCCAGCACAGGTTTCTGGTGGCACAGAGATCCCTGGCACAGTGTCCAGCTTTCCCCGTGCCCGGTGGTGCAGCTCAGAGATCAGGAGTCTCATGGGGAGCGTTGCTCTCCCAGGTGGCACTGCCAGGAGTGTGCCCTGCAGTCCTGCCTGTCCCTGAGCTCTCTGGCATCTCTTCTGCTTTCCAGGTGGAACCAGGTGTGCAACCACTGGGACCTGCCTCTGAAGGACATGAAAATTTCCCTCCCAAAAATGCAATAACAGGCCAAGAGAGCAGCAAACAGATCCAGCAGCTGGTGAGTTGTGAACTTGGTTTGGGGGAAGGAATGCCACATTTTTTTATTTTTCTTGGGTTTTTCACCCAGGTAGAGATTTTAGGGACTGAAGTCTTTTTAGGTGCAGCTGCTCTGGCAAAAGTGGAAAGCTTGGGGAATCAGTGGGAAAACACAGGCCATCTGCATGGAGAGTGTTGCTGGGTGGCAGCTCCAGGTGCTGGGCTGGCAAGGGAATATGTCACACTAAAATGAGAGGAAAACATGCCAGTAGGTTCTGTGCTGTGTTTGGTTTAGTCTTACTTGAACTGGGGACAGATGTGGATGAGGAATATGTCCCTTGGGAATTTTTCCAGCAAATTATGGCAGTTCACAGGGAGGTTTAGCAACTTTTGTCTACATGAGGAGCCAAGAGGTAGCTGCAGGAGTAGCTGCACGTAAAGGTACATAAGCAGAGGATGTCTGTGCTCTGTTAGGTGTCATTTGGATGAGAATAGGGGCTGAAATAGCACAGCTGATGTTTAAAGCTGAAAATTTTGCACAGCTCTGTCTTTTTGTCCCCTGCATCCTGTCTCCATACTGCTCTCTCCAAATAGGAACAATCTGTGCAAGTGGGAAACAGGACTGTTTCCAGAAGATTAAAGGCTTGAGGAAGAGAGAAATAGTTGTTTCACTCAAAAAATTTTTTAGTTTTCCTACATTTAAAAAAAAAAATCTCCCTTGGTTTCTACATTGTTTAAGTTTGTCACAAAGAGATTTTTATGAGAAAATTCGGTAATGCAGCACTGAGTCTGAGAGGCTGGCCTTGAATTTCCTGTGCATTGTAAGAGTGTGGACTTGCTGATCTACTTCTGCTTGTTTCCTGCAGGAATTTGAACTCAAGAAAAAGCGCAAAAAATGTGAAAACCTTGAGCATGAAGTGAGGAAAAAGCATAAAAGATGCAAAGAACTAGTAAGTGTTCTTGTTGCCTGCTGTTGTGAGCGTGGTGGGAGAAGAGGAGCTGGGTTGTTTTGTGTCTCTCTTGGATTTCCCAGCTCATCTTAATAATGAATCACCATCTTTCTGGTTATTTGAACAGTGTCACAGATTTTGGGCTTGTTTATTTAGTCTTTCAGTTACCCGTGGGTTGAGCAGAGCCACATAAATCACTGGATGAAATTCCATGGCCTTTGATAGTTTGGGGAGATAATTACCATTTTCACAGGCACTCCAGACAAATATTGAAAGATTTCTGCACCTCAGGATGGTCATTGCACAAACCCACAGTCCTTTTCCTGTGTTTCATATTTGTTGGCAGAAATCTTGCCTCTGTTTAATTCCAGGGAGGTTTTCCTGGTCTTAGCAAAGCACCTGGATTTCTCCCTTCTGTTGTTGCTCTGCTGAGCAGCTCTGGTGGCATTAGGGGCTGGCAGTGTATGGCTTCCCCCAGGGGTGCTGACCTTCTGAATAGATGTTTGATGTCTGTGGGTTGTTTAAGGAATGAGTTTGTCTTTGTATGTTGGTAGACAGTCACTTTTGAGGGTCAAGAAGGGACCAACTCACCTTGGAGTACCAGTACTCAGCCTGTGTGCACAGGGAATTAGCTCCTGGAACAGCCAGAAAATATTTGATGATATGTAAAACCTTGGAATGGGGAAGCGTGTGTGTGTCATGTGATTATGCAACAATTAAAGTCCTTTAGTGCTGTACAAAGTTGTTGCAGATGGACTGACCTGACAAATCCAGTGTCCCTCCATGTGCCCATGGCCTGTGCTCGGAGGCAGCATTCCCTAATTCAGGGATAGCAGGCTCATGCTCTTAACTCCACACTGAATCCTGCTTTCAGAGTCAGCCATTGGAAACTCTGGACTTTGCAGTCTAGTGCTCTCTTTAGCATCATTTTCCCAAATAATTTTCCTTCCTTAACTGATATTTGTCAAGAAGACACTGATCTCGAACCAGCAGTGAAACTTGAATTGCTGTGGGTGGAGATGGAGTTCTAGGCAGCAGCTTGTAAACAATGTGACACTGGAGCTGGGAGCTAGACAAGGAAATCTCTTTGTGATTCTGGGCTTTGAGGTTAAGAAAAGAAGAGAAAAAACTTGAGAGATCATAGAGTGGTTTGGGTTGGGACTTTAAAAGTCATCCAGTTCCAACTCCATCCTCTGGCACAGGGGGCTGTTAGAGCAGTGCCTCCCGCTCCTCAACAGCATCCCACCAACACCCTGCACCAGGAAACAGGAGCAGTGGAGCTGCTCTGCAGAATAATTTGGGGGAGTTTGAGGGCCTTGGTGTAGTAATTCCCACTCTTTCTGGACAGGAGATCCAGCTGCAGGAGGTGCAGAGTGAAAATGCACGACTGGCTGAGGAGAACTTGCAGCTGAACGAGAGGGCTGGATGGGCAGGACAGGTAAAAGCAGCGTCTCGGTCAGGTGGAGCATTGGCTCCTGCAAAATTTTGCTGGTGTGCCAAGTTTTCAAGTTGCCAGCTGAGAAATGGTTTTGTGCTGATCTGGGTTTCTGTTCCCAGCTCCTTCTCTGGACAAGTGTAATGCACAGGACTTGGAAAGTCACTTGTCACTCCCCTGTCTCAATTTGCCACCATGCATAAGGCTGATATTAATATTTAATATTAAATAACTGTCTGATAACTGTTGTAAATGGAAATGTTTGCCTTTGTAATCTGCATTGCTAATAGTCATGAGGCCATAGTGCCCCCTGGAACCAAAATATGTGGCTGGAATTCCCTGTAGTAAGTGAAGAAGGTAAAGATGATCTCAGCAGGCTACTAAATTTTCTGTCCTGTTCTTTGTGTTTAATTCTACCATGTAGGATGAAAAATGCTTTTAAACCTTTGTGCTTTCTTTTATCTCTTCATTATGTAGCCTGTTCCTCTCCCAGTTCCTTCCTCCTTGTAAATGGGGAGGGGAGATGATTCTAGTGAGAGAAACAGTGTATGCTAAAAAGTGTTACACACTGAGGCCTGATAAATGCTTATTTATGAATAATAATTAATTAATAATTAATAAAAACCAGAGGGAGAGGAGGTTCATCATTTTGGTATCACTACCAATAGAAAGCAGATCTGCAAATCAACCTATTGAGACATAGAAACAAATTGTCCTCAATCAAATCAAATCAAAAAATACAGGGAACGCCTCTGGCTGCTTGTGCTAAAACTGCAAATCCTTCTCTCCAGGTTGAATCTGAGAATGCTGACCTGAAACTGCAGGTTGTTTTGGTGACCAAGGAACGGGATTCAGTGATTCAGACGAACCAAGGACTCCAAACCAAGCTGGAGAATCTAGAGCAGGTGCTGAAGGTCAGTGGGATCCACACAGGGGACTGCCCAGACAGTGCTGCTTTTGGATGGCACATGTTGTCTCTTTGCCTTTTTTCACCATTCCCTTGTCTCCGTGCTTCTGTTGGGAATTGTGCTTCTGCAGGATCCTAGAACGTGGCTTTCCAAAGTGGGAAGAGGTTTGGAAAGGCTGCTTCAGGGATTTGGGTGGGAAGGGAAATAAGGTGGCCATCACTTTGATGATTGTCTCTGTGTTGCTCTGGCGAGCGGTGAGAGTTCTGTACTTCCTCCCGTGCAATGATGACATGAAGTCCAGGCCATGGTTGGCTCCTGGCTGCTGGTGGGACACAGGATTTCAGCAGTGTCCCTGTCTGTGCCTTGTTCTGCAGCACATGAGAAATGTGGCCGAGCGCAGGCAGCAGCTGGAAGTGGAGCACAAGGAAGCCCTGCTAGTCCTGCAGGAGAAGCAGGAGGAGGTCCGGCGGCTGCAGCAGGTGTGTGGGGGGTGAGAGGTGGGCATTTTACCCTCTGAATCCCTGGAAAATGATGGATATGTTTCCTTGGATATGCAGTGCACGGAGGAGGTGTGTGTGAGTTTACAGGATAAAGTAAACCAGGGCAGTGTCTGAGTGCTCTGGTACCTGAGCACAGTGAAGGGCTTTGCTCAGGGACGTCAGTTCTGACCTCTCCCAAAGTCCAGAGGTGCTTTCAGACTTTAAATCATAGAACCATGGAATCGTTAAGGTTGGAGAAGCTACCTAAAATCATTAACTCCAACCACTTCCCCAGCACTGCCAAGGCCACCACTAACCCATGTCCCCAAGTGCCTCATCCACACATCTGTTAAATCTCTCCAGGGGTGGGGACTCCCCCACTGCCCTGGGCAGCTGTGCCAGGGCCTGATCATCCTTTCAGTGAAGAAATTTTCCCTGATATCCAACCTGACCCTCCCCTGGCACAGCTTGAGGCTGTTCCCTCTCCTCCTGTCCCTTGTTCCCTGGGAGCAGAGCCCGACCCCCCCCTGGCTCCCCCCTCCTGTCAGGGAGTTGCAGAGCCAGAAGGTCCCCCCTGAGCCTCCTTTTCTCCAGGCTGAGCCCCCCCCCCAGCTCCCTCAGCTGCTCCTCATCAGGCTTGTGCTCCAACCTATAAAGCACTATCAGGTGGGATGATAAAAGGGAGCTCAGGTGGGTTTTCTTATTTTCTCCCTTTCTTATTTCTCCTTAGGCGCAGGCAGAGGCAAGAAGGGAACATGAAGGAGCAGTACAGCTTCTAGAGGTAAGGCAGAAGGAAACAAGAGGGACTGGTGGCTGCAAATTTCGTACCTTTTGTTCTTCTTACCAGTTTTCTTGATGCCTCTGATGGGTTTTGTTGGTTCTTGAGCAAAATGCTGTAATGTCTTGATCAGATGCAATGTTATTGCTGAGAACAAGTATCAGTGGTGCTGGCAGAGTAATATCTGGGGTCAGAGTTTTGAGGGATTAAATCCTGGCCTGCTCAGTCCTCACACAGATTTCTTCATTCAGATTTTGCCCAAAAACTCTTTCAGGGATGCATTAAATAATTAACCTCAGATCTGCCTCCTCCATTCTCCGGGATCACGTAAAGAGAGGAAGAATATTTGTGTCCATGGGACTTGAAATTTCTCTTGTATGTGTGTGTGTGTGCACTTTATGCTTTTTATTAGGGAAAATCAGGAGAAATGTGGCCTGAGTGAGGAAGCTTGAGGCAGCTCCCTTGTCCCATTTACTCTGACATCCACATGGAACACACCAACAGGGTAACAGTGCAGCCTGGCAGATGTGCTGGGCACTGCTTTGGGTTTGCTTGGCATTAGCTCAATGTCAGTCAGGATGACTTTGGAGGAAACCTTGGCTATGGGTTCCTGGAGCTGCAAAGCCAAAGCACCAAACGCTGGAACTTGATGTGGAGGTTTAGTGACTGCCAGAGGGTTGGGTGTGATGGGAAAGGGATCATCTTGTGCTCTCTCAGAGGTTTTCTGAGCACTAAAACACCCAAGAGAAGCAGAAGGCCTCACTGTCCACCCAGACAGTGGCATCTCCTGCTGCAGTGGTGACTTACAGTCAGAGGGGACAGGCTGAACTCCCTGTGCAGCTCTGGGGCTGTTGGGAGCCCAGGGTTGTTGATTGGGATGGGAATTGTCCTTGATGGAGGATGTTGCTCCATGGCTGCAAATAGCATCAACTTTGGAGGGAGCCTGGCCTGTGTCTGAGCTGTAGAACCCAAGAGTGCTGGACTCCTGCTAAATGGGATTGAAATAGTTGCAGGCTGGGTGAGTATCATGGGGCTGTGACATTATGTGTTGTCCCCTTGAAAGTTCATCTGGTTCCACCCACCTTCCACTAGACCAGGTTGCTCTGTCCAACCTGGCCTTGAATTTTATAGAGTAGACCAAAGAAAGAGAAATTATCATTAAAAGCTAGTTTAGTGTGCAGCAACATTCATTTAAATTACTTAACTCTAATCATAGTCATCCCAGAACATCCGTGTAGGGCAGAATTAGGGGGTGTGGAGTGCCTGTACTGTGTGTTTTCATTTTCCCATGTGTTTGGATTGCTTTTGGATGGGATATTAATGAAGGATGAGTGCAGTCTGCTGAAATTTAGCAGAGTCATTGAACTCAAAGCACATGATGATTTGGAGGCCCTCAAAAAGGGCCTGGTTCTCTTATTTGTGCATTTGGTACGTGGGATTTGGCTTTTTTTTGGTAAGAATGAGGTGGGAATCTCAGTATGGAACAAGGCAGACACTGGATGTGGTGAGAAAACAATCTCATTGAGACTGAGGGCTGGGTTGTGTTTGGAGAGTGTTGGTTTTGGGGTAGTGTAACTGCTGATGTGGTTTGACATCTCTTTTTGCTTTTCTTCTTGCTCCCAGAGTACCTTGGATTGCATGCAGGTACTGCTATAATCCTGTCAAATGGGACATTTTTCCCTCTGTCCTGACTTTGACAGTTGCTTGATAATTCTTGTTTTAGCTATACTCTGGAAAAGATTGCAAGAGTGTCACTGCCAAGGAATAAATGTGATTAAAGGAGCTCCCACCATGAGTTCGATGGAGCAGCTGCTTTTCTCTTCAAATGCTTTGCTTCCTTGACCAATTAGAATTAGGAGCTTAATTTTTTTGGCACTTGCAGATTTTTAGAACTGCCCAGCTGTGCTTCTTCTCCACATGTCACGTGCATTTAAATGTCTTTTGGGAACTACTTGCAGTCCAAGAGTGAAGTGTTTCCTTCAGAACCCAAAAGCAGTGGTGACACCATTGCAAGGGAGTGTTGTGGAGAAGAAGACAGGCCCTGCTGGCTTTGTAATTGGATGGAAGATGGGAAGCAGGGATTGTGGATGATAGTTTTCCCAGAAGAGGTAGGAACTAACAAAATTCCAGTGTGTGGGAGCTGTGCTAGCTGGTGATTTGGAAACAAGGCTTCTGTGGAAGTGGTGGGGTTTGTAGCTGATGGAAAACTGCTTGAACACCTTCGGATCTGACAGAGATCTTGTGAGTAACAGGGACATAAATCCCAGGTAACACTGCCTGTGCAAAGGCATTTGGGAGGAGAAGCAGCCATGACTAGACATGCCCAGTGGTGGGCTTGGAATTCCCTGTTGGAGCAGGAGATGCAGGGTTGGAGGTAGGGGGACTTTAAAAAAAAAATCAGCCACAGTTCTGGTCAAAAAAGTGAGTGAAGTGTTGTGAGCTTTTGGAGAAGGGCATTACTGGGGTGTGCCCACGTCCTGTAGAAGCTGTACCCACATTGTTGTGGAATTATGGCCTTTCCTCTAATCCCTTTGGCATCAGCCCTGCCTGGAGCAGGAGTTTGGACTGCACAGCTCTAGAGTTCCCCTTGAGCAAAGTGGGGATTCTCTCACCTCAAAAATACAGAGCAGAAGATATGGAGAGAGGTAACAAGGGACATGTGGAGGGAAAACATCATCTGGAGAGGTGGAGTAGACCAGCCAAGAAGGAGAGAGTCTCAGAGGATGGGGCTGAGCTGGTGGGGGTTGGCTGTGGAAAATCTCAGTTCCGGAATCAGTGGCTGAACTGAGCCCACCAAGCTCTGCTCCTGCTCTTGCAGCCTCTTCTGGAAATCCCACTGCCCAGGCCCAGTTGTGTGAGGCTCCTCTTTCTCTCCATTTTGAGTTGGGCATGGACACAGCAATCTCCTGTCTTTTCTGTGTCTGGGGCTTGATTCCTGCTGGTTCCCTGAAGCTCCTGGCCTTATTTCCCTCTTCTTTATCCCCATTTCTCCCAGCACTGCCCTGGAAACCTGCTCTTCCCAGCTGTGATTCCCTGCAAGTAGCCTGCTAGAAGTATACACTGTGTATGATGTGGCAGTAGGACTTAAGGGATGTTTGTATGTTATTTTGAATAACAGATCTAACAGACACCTGACTAATTAGGGATCTTGGAATTAAACTGTGAATTATCTGGGCTATTGGCTTGGCCACCACTGTAAATGGATTTAAAGTGTGATTAATAAATTTACAGGACAAGGTACTGTTGTGATGCTGTTAAACACAATATCCAGATGCATCTGCTGGCTCATGGCTCCTGAGAAGGCAGGAAATCCCTCTCTGGTCCTGCAGTGGAAATCCCTCTCTGTTTTCTTGTGGGCTGTGTCCCAAGGTGGGATCAGGGATGGATGTTGGACTTGAGGAAGCCCTACTTTGATCCAGTGCAACTGTTCTTCCTGTTGATGGTTTCTTTTCTTTATTAAGATGTATGGGAGAGAAGCATTTATGTGAAAAATCTAAACTGTAAGTAAATGCAAACCCTCAGGATTGCAGAGGAATCCTGTGCAATGGGATTTAGTAAACAAGGAGTTGACTCTGAGCAAGTGGAGAACATGGACACTTCAGGAAGTTACTCATGGCATCTGATTTCAGTTCAGAGACTTCTCCAGGCTTTCCTTAAAGCCTGAGAGCACCCAGGGAGTCGTGAAGGGAACCAGGGATAAACTGACACATCTGAACAGATGTGTCATGGGGAAATAAAAATTCAGGCACCCCCACGAATAGGGAGCAGCTCCAAAGGTTTTGTGTTACTCTGAGACCACAGAGAAAGCTTTTTCCAGGTCAGGTGTGTTATTTTTAGAGCTGCCTAAAAACCAGGCTTTCTGCCTCACATAATATTTCAAGGCATGATTTATTTTTTTGAGTTGGAAGGAGAGAAAAGCACTTCAAACGCGTTTTGTAGAACGGAAAATTTTGAGGAGCGCAGTGCAGTCGTTTGTTATGGAGCATCTTACCTACAAAAAAGAGTGAGAAGAGGGAAAGGAGCAGTTGCAATGACCTGGGAATTCATGTACCTACCACTGGGAGAATGTGGGGAGGTGTAAGGACAGCCAGGACTCAGCAATCGTTTATAAGGGGAAGTTCTAGGGACAGTAGGAGGAGAATCTAAGAAAATACAAATGGTAGGAATGTGTCCTTCCCTCTCCAGAGATTTCCCCTGCATCTCATCTTGTTGAGATGTAGCTTTCTGGGCCTCAGCATGAATTGTCCTGGAGCAATTCCTCCTTGTGGGACCTGGTGGGAAAGTGTGTGGGCTTCCACATCAAAGGAATGTTCTGCAACACAGGCCAGGGTGATCTCTGCCCTTCCTGCTGCCTGGAGGAGCCAAAATCTAGAGGGACAATCAGAAGTCCTGCCCAGAATGGTGGGGAGGGCAGGGTAAAGTTTTGGGAGCTTGCTGGAGCCTCTGGAAGTATGGATGAGATAGAACACTGGGAGAACAATTCCTCTGGGTGATGTGACTTTAATGCTCCAAGAAATGCTCCAGTCTTTTCTTTTCAAGGCTTATTTATCTCTGACTTATCACATCTGGTCTTGTGCAAGGCTGGGACAGGATATTGAATATCAAACCCAGCTTTTCAGGGATAATGCAATCAGTCCCCTCATAGATGAGGAGAATCAGGTTTTCAAAGGTACTAAAGCTGTGGAGCTGCCAGTTCCCAATTCCTGTTTCTGGGCAGGGCATTTAAAAGCATCCTTTGAAGTCTGAGATGCACTGGAAAGATCCAGCAAAGGCTGTTTGGAGCCTCACTGGTGGGTTTGCTGTGGGTTTGTGCCTCATCCCGTGTCTCTCCTGCCAGGCCCGGGTGAAGGATCTGGAAGATCAGTGTCGCAGTCAGACAGAGCAGTTCAGCCTCCTGTCCCAGGAGCTCCAACAATTCCGGCTCCAAACGGGAAAAATCGACCTTCTCACCTCCACTCTGGTGACTTCAGAGCTGCCCCTTGCTCTGTGCAGCTCCACCCCACAGCCCCCCTGGGAGAAGGGTGAGTGCTGGACGTCCCTGCCAGTGTTTTCACAAATGAGTTGATGTTCTTAGAAATGGGAAGGGGTAAAGGAAATGACGCGAACGTTTAGTTAAATTTGGGGATCTCCTTCTCTCTCTGTTGTCAATACTTTTGGTTTGTTTTGTAGTCATAAAGAGAATTTGGCATTTCTCTAGCCAGAGTGTCCAGTCTCTTAAATGAGGCACATTTGCAGAGACTTGTGCTGCTCGTTGCTGATCCTGGATCCTGTCTGTGGCTCTGACTAATGGACAACTGATTTTATTGCAGAATCAACTGTTCCTGGGTTGCTCCCTCACCAGAGCACTAAGAAGGCTCACAATGAAGGGGCTGAGGAGTTGGAGTCATCCCTTAGGGTGCCTGACACCCCTGGGGGCTCCCCAGCTGCTCCCACCAGTGCTCAGAAACAAGCCAAGAAAGTGGAATCTCAGTCCAGCTCTTCGAAATCAGAGTCCATGCACAACAGCCCCAAGTCCTGCCCAACTCCAGAGGTCAGTATGGGAGGCCCCTCCATGGTCTGTGCTTTCCAGAAGGGAATAAATGCATTGCTGAGAGCACCAGTGAGGCTGCACAGGTTCCCCAGTAAGGCTGCATTCCTTCCTTCCTGGCTGCCTGAAGAAAATGGGAAAAAAACAGAGAAAAGCTGTAGGAAAGTACTGAAAAGGCCTTGGGTGCCATGGCTACAATGCTGATTTCAACATGTTACTGAGCTCCTGGAAGGAAATAACTGGCTGGACAGTGTGAGAAGGACTGGGATGGGGAGGTTGATTGGTGGGAAGTGTGGGAAAGCTCTTGCTGAGCTTCCTTGTGCCATCTCAGCTACCACTAAAACACAAAAAGGCTACAAACTGGAGTTCTTGGCATGCTGAGCAGCTGTGTCCAGACTACTTTTGGCCTTGGGCTGTGGGTGAGGGGCTCAAACTTCTTTGCTGGTGGAAGAAACCATGAAAAGACACCAAGTTTGTGCTAAGAGGGCTGGAATTAATAGGCTTTGCTTGTTTGTGCCCCCAAGATCTCATGGGTAGTTGGTGCTTCTCCTCCCCAGGAGCTCTTGGGTGGTGGTGTGGGTTCACACAGAGTGTTTGATGCTCTGTGTGCATCACTTCAGGGGACAGCTCAGGGTAAAGCAGTGCTGGGATGGTCTGGGTGGCAGTTTTTGGTTTTCTGGTGTTTCCTGAGCACTGAAACCTTCTTGGTCTCCCTGTAGCTGTGGAAGACACTGATGTGTTGAGCTGAGGGCAGGGCACTAATGATGGGCTGCTGTGGGAGGCAGTGCTCACCACTGTGTAGGAGCTCTGGGAAGTGCCATGTTCAGAGACAAAGGGAGGAACAGGTACAGGACTGCTCTCAAATCTGTAGTGGGAAAAAATCCTGCTTTTTAGCTCCAGAGAAAGCTTGGAAGCCCCCATGCCTCCCTGGAGAGATAAGTGCCTACAGAGTCAGTGTGGGATCCTTGGAAAAGTGTGTGGAACGTTTGGCTTCAACAACACACAGTTATGGGAACACTCCAGGCTACTGAAAGCTGCTCCATCTGGGTGTTCCTTTGGCTGTTACAGGTGTGTTGTCCCAGGACATGGGGCAGGATTGCTTTACAAGGAGTACACTGCCTTGAAAAGATGCTCTGGACTCCTTCAGAGATTAACTTTGGTACTTCATGTACTAGAAAAACTACTTTATATTCTGGTGCCTGCAGTGGGTCTCCATCAAAAACACATTTGCCTCAAGGTCTGCTTTCAAAAGGCAGCTTGAGTTGGTTCATTGGCACCATTTCAAACAAACCCAAGCGAGTGCATTTGCTCCAGAAGGAGGGTTGGGTTACACAACTCATTGCCACTGGATGAAAACTTCCAAAATGTTACCAGGATGAAAAAGACTTGAGGTAAATTTCCCAAAGGTGCTTCTGCCACCAAATGCCTTGAGGGTGCAGCTTCCAGCTTAGGAAATCCAGAAGTAGCTGAGGGCTGGGAAGGGAGAGGCTGTAGCAGGAAGATGAGTTTTGTGCCTGCTCTGTCTCTTGTGCTTTTTGTTCAGCATGGCAGCCCTACCAGTTCCACCCAAAGCTCTGTCTAATGTTGGTGAAAGTACATAAACATCATATTGAAAATTTACAGGTGCTGGAGGGGAACAAAAGCACTTGGAGACCTCAACATCTAACAGAGCTCTGAGGTCTCCTCTGTCCAAGTTTGTGTTGCACACAGGGACAACTAATGTTTCAAAGTACAAGAAATAAATATACTGAATTATGGATGTGTAGGGTGGGAGAGGTCTCCAGAGTCTCTAGTCCAAAGTCCTGCTCCAGTGGGACTGTCACCAGCACTAGATCAGTGCTGAGGAGGCCACATCAGCTGATGGAGCTGAGCTGAGCTACAAGTTCTTCAAGAATGGAGATCCCACAGCTCAGTGGGAACTTTTCCCAAATCTGCATCACCCAGCTGGGCAAGGAGTTTTTCTTCATGTCTGGCTGGAACCCCTGAAGCTGCAACTTGGAGCTGTTGCTTCCTATTACTACTTCTTCACCTAAAAAGTCATTTTTCCAAATGGTCCTTACCCCAGAGGCCACCAAACATGAGCTTAGGGCACTTGTTCACTGATGTTTGACCCCTTTGAGTGTTCCCTTACTCAGATCCTTTCTCTTCAATGTTTTTAGGTGGACACTGCAAGTGAAATGGAAGAGCTGGATGTTGACAGCATCTCCCTCATGCCAGAGCCAGGCAGCCAAGGCCCTGCAAAGCTCCAGGTGTTCTTAGCTCGATACAGGTACTGAGAGCTCATTTCTTGTGGTCTGTGTGGTTACACAGGTTATCTCAGAGTTGCCTTCTTCACACTCTTCCCTTGAATTCACCCTGTTAGGAATGGATAATATTAGGTTGGACCATATATCTTATTCCTCCATGGGATTTGCAGGCTGGGAGAGCTGGGGGTGTTCACCTGGAGAAGGGAAGGCTCCAGGGAGACCTGAGAGCCCCTTCCAGGGCCTAAAGGGGCTCCAGGAGAGCTGGAGAGGGACTTGGGACAAGGGATGGAGAGACAGGACGAGGGGGAATGGCTTCACACTGCCAGAAGGCAGGGATAGATGGGATATTGGGAAGAAATTCTCCCCTGTGAGGGTGGGGAAGCCCTGGCCCAGGTTGCCCAGAGAAGCTGTGGCTGCCCCTGGATCCCTGGGAGTGTCCAAGGCCAGGTTGGATGAAGTTTGGAGCAACCTGGGCTAGTGGAAGGTGTCCCTGCCCATGGCAGAGGGGTGGGATGAGATGGTTTTTAAGGCCCCTTTCAACCCAAACCATTCCATGACCGTATGATTTGTTGAGACCTGTTATTTCCTGCACAAGCAAGGCTTAGCTCAACAAAAGCACAGTAAGCTCAGTAGCTGTTCAGTGACCAGTCCTGTGTGAGACTTTTCCTTTCTTTCACTATGATACTGTATTGAAAATTCAGTTTGAATTGACATATTCATTGAAATGTCTATTTTTTTTTTGTCAGAATAGTCCAAGAAATTTTCTCCCAAGAAGTCTTATTCCAGCAATTAAGAAAATTTCAGCCTAGAATACCTGAAGTTTTTGGCCAAAATCTTTCTGGCTGTAATTTTTAAAGGACAGGGAAAAAAAACACAGAATAAACTCAATTTTTTTCTGTTAATAATTGTTTCTGTCCACTGAGCATCATAGTCAAGGTCATTACTATTTACAATTCAAAGAGTATTGACATATCCTTCAGCTTTTAAACTGGGGATTGGAAGGAAGAGATTTGGGATGTTTATGTGCTTGTGAGGAACACGTCGAATCTGATCTGTGTCTTCTTGTCAGAGTCTTGAGTACATAAGGTCTCTGTGAGCTGAGGGAGACCTTAACATTGCTTTGGCATGTTGAAATCCCTTTTACAAGCTAAAAAGCAGGAATTGGTAGGAGGTGTTTGTGAAGATGTTTTTCATGAGGCATCTTCCTGTGACATGAAGTCCTCTGATGATCTGAGGATCTCTGGATAGGCAGGTTAGAATTACCTGCAGACCAAATCACATCACCAATGTATTTATAACTGTCATGCCAGTGAAGCTTTTGGATTGCTGTTTAAAATGTGGAGTTGGAGCAGGAGAAGGAGGCACCACAACCTCTCTGTGCAGCCTGTTCCAGTGCTCAGTGACCCTCACAGGAACGAGGTTTTTCCTCAGGTTCAGGTGGAAGTTCCTGTGTTTCAGTTTGTGCCTGTTGCCCCTTGTCCTGTCTCGGGGGGCCAGTGAAAAGAGCCTGGCTCCATCCTCTTGACACCCACCCTGAAGGTATTTGTGTGCATCGATAAAATCCCCTTTCAGTTGTTTCTTCTCCAGGATCTGAATCCCAGATCCCTCAGCCTTTCCTCAGGAGAGAGATGCTCCAGTCCCCTCATCATCCTCATATCCCTGTTCCTTCAGATGTCACAAGACATCTGTTCTGCTCCTCAGAAAATTACCTATTTTTAATTATTATTATGTGTAGACTGTAGTTTTGACCTTTGCCTGTGGAATTTGCTGCTTGCAAGAGTGGATGAATTCCCAGTGAATTGAAAGCTTGTCAACATCACAGCTCAGATGTGTTGCTGGGGAAGTTCCTATACAAATTAAGTCTTCCTACTGTAAATATTTCAGCTACAATCCTTTTGATGGACCTAATGAAAATCCAGAGGCAGAGCTTCCACTGACTGCTGGAGAATATATTTACATCTATGGGGACATGGATGAAGATGGCTTCTTTGAAGGTGTGTTCTAACAGAATGAAAAGTGGCTGAACTCCTGTGGAGAGTTGATCTCTCTCCAAAAAACGAGAGAATATAGTGAATCTTGAAACCTCAAGATAAAGGTTTTCTGCCCAAAGTTAGTTTGTTAGAGGGAAGAGCAGATTCTGTTGGAAAGAGTTTATTTATGTCGTGATTAAATTAAGTCTAAAACGTGAAATCCTGATCTGGTGATTTCAGTGGGAATTTAGCCACTGCTTTCAGCACAGCTCCAGGTTTCATCCCCATATGGTTCCTCCCTCTCCATGGAGAGGAACATGTTCAGCCCCAGGCAGATGGGCTGTTTCCCTCCTCCCAGGGGCTGTGTGTGAACCAGAGCTGCAGCAGGTCATGGTCTCCATTGCCTCCTGCTCTTCTGGCAGAGAGGGGATGAGACAATCCCTCCAAACTACAGTTGTGATCCTCCTTGGTGTCACACAGCGTGTTTCTGTTTTGGCCCCTTTGCAAACGTGATCCTGGTTGATTAGGAGGCAGATGGATTGAAACCAAGAATTGTTGGCTGTCAATTTGTACTGGGGTTTTTGTGGAGCCACTTAAGGACTGAAGGATCCTAATTTTCCTGAGGTGCTTTGCAAGAGCTGAGGCAAATGCATGGGTGTTGCACTGCTTGCTCTGTGACTGCTCTGCCTCCTTTTTTTCTTTCTTTTTTTCTATTCCCAAGCTTCTCATGTATTCATTTATTTGTCTTTTTATTTCTTGTTTAAAGAATAAAAAGGTTATTCTTTACTAACCTGTTCTGCTTTCCCTGCTTTCAGTTGATTTGCTGTAGGTAGAGTTTGGAAGGGGGAAGGCAGCGCAGTCCCTACTCCTTTGTGGTTTGGTGGGTCTTGCAGGGACCAGGTGCTGTGTGTCCCTTGTCCCCACAGGAGCTTTTGGGACACCTTTAGTCCAGGAGCCAGCTTAAGAAAGGAGGGAGCTAAAAGGAAGGCCAGTGCTGAATACAGAGCTGGAAAGATGGACTTTCTTGAGGAAGTACTACAAACCCCAAATCTCTGTGGCTGGGAGAAGACATAAAATCATCCATCTGCAAAGTTTGGGAAGGCTAGAAAAGTTAGTGAAGGAGCTGTGGTGAGGAACAATGGGATAAAGAAGAAGGAGAAACCCTTTAGCTAATTACACAACTCAACTTTTCACTTAGTTGGCTCTGGAATGTGTGGAGCAGTGAGTCTTCTCAGTGTGGCCTTTGGGATCTAACAGGGAAGCCCTCGGAAGTGCAGGAAGTGTTGCCAGGAATAACCTCCCAGAGGTCTTTTTCGTTCCTGAGTGCAGAGCAGTTGTGACCCAGCGTGGGTGTTGTCCCATAGTCCTCAGAGATGGGTTGGAAGGCTGAATGGCAGGTGCAGTGGTAACAGGTCTCCTGTTTTCTGTTTAGGGGAGCTGATGGATGGCCGGCGAGGGCTGGTCCCCTCCAATTTTGTTGAGCGGGTTTCAGATGATGACCTCGTGACGTTTCTGCCTCCGGAGCTGAATGATCTCACCCATAGCTCATACCAGGAGAAAAGTTTGATCAGTGCAAGCACCAGCAGTGGAGATAAGAGTGATTTCTCCATTGAAGAGAGTAGCATCAGCCCGCTGGCCAGTAGAGCAGAAGGAGACCAGGAGGAGCCCGTTAGTCACACAGCAGTGCCTTACCCACGAAAACTGACTCTGATCAAGCAGCTTGCCAGAAGCATAGTTGTAGGCTGGGACCCACCTCTTTTGCCAGCTGGCTGCCCAGACATACAAAGCTACAACATCTATGTGGATGAAGAGCTACGTCAGAACGTGAAGAGTGGCCTTCAGACCAAAGCAGTGATTGAGAAGCTGGACTTGCAGAGCAAGGCCTACCGCGTGTCCGTGCAGGCAGTGACCGAGCGCGGCAGGTCCGACAGACTGCGCTGCACCTTCTTTGTGGGGCAGGATTTTGGGGTGGCACCCACCATGCTCAAGGTCAGGAGTGTCACTGCCACGTCAGCAGAGGTCACGTGGCTCCCCTGCAACAGCAACTACAGCCACGCCGTGTACCTCAACGGGGACCAGTGCGACGTGACCAAGCCCGGGGTCTACTGGTACACCTTCCGCAACCTGCAGCCCAGCACCCAGTACGTGGCCAAGCTGGAGGCCAGGCCCATGAAAACACCCTGGGAAGAGGTGCCAGAGGGGCAGGAGCAGGACTCAGCTGTGATTCACTTCACTACCCCACTAGCAGGTATCCCATGCAGCGCTCGGAGCCGTGCGCTCGGCCGTTCCCTTGCTGGGAAGCCTTGGGATGAAGGGAAGCCAGGTTGATTAGGTCCCAAAGCCTGAGGTGCTGTACTGTTTTGTCTTAATGTTTTTCTTCTTTCTTTTTTTTACAATTTTATTACCCCCTTTGCTTTGGTTTGCTCTGGGAAGACCCCCCCTGTGCATGCCTGCGGGCAGGGCAGGGGAGAGCTGGTTTGCCATGACCTCGCTCGAAGGGTCGCTGCAGCTTGGCCTCAGCTACTTTTGCAAAGTTCTGTTTTCTGTGCATTAAGGCTTTCACAGAACAAGAGCACCTTGTTTCCTCTGGCTCTGCCTGTCGTTTCCCAGGACTAGCCTGGCTGTTCTAGTTCAGTTCTCCTGTGGCAAAGCTGGTGTGGGAGTTTGCTCTTTGAGTCTAACCAAAGTTGAGCTTTGTGCTGTAGCCAGGTAAGCAAGAGGAGCGTGTTTTTGGTCTCTCACAGGCACACCTGATGCTCCTTTGGATGTCCAGGTAGAAGCCGGTCCCTCTCCAGGTATCCTTGTTATCAGCTGGTTACCTGTCACCATTGATGCCGAGGGGTCTTCCAACGGGGTCCGAGTCACCGGCTATGCCGTGTACGCCGATGGACAGAAGGTTGGTGCTGAGGGCTGGGCAGGAGGGGCTGGGACTGGAGTAACAGGCAGTGTCACAGCCTCAAAGCATGGAAAGCTGGATCCAGAAGCGTGTCCTGAGGAGGCAATCCCAGTCCTTGGCCTGGAAAGGAGTGGTATCAGGGAGGGACGTTGTTGGGGAGGTGTGATACACGCCAGAAAAGGCATCTCCAGATTTTTGATGTGGTTTTGATGTAGCTAAGCTGGGAAAACTCCTGTGGCAGGACCTTGGAGTAGCAAAACAGGACAATTAGTGTCAGTCTCCTCTGCTCACCTCAGGCACTGGCCTGATCCTTGGGGAAGGAAGGAGCTCAGTGAGTCCACAGGCCACGGACAGAGCACTAGTTCAAGGGCACAGCCCTGGGGCTTGTCTCTGGACTGTGAGGAGCAAGGTGTAGTTCTCCATCAAGAAAGGTGCATTAAAAGCAATGTGACCAGCAGGGCCAGGGAGGGGATTTCTCCACTCAGATGAGACCCCACCTGCAGTGCTGCCTCCAGCTCTGGGGCACTGACATCAGAAGGAGCAAGTCCAGAAGAGGGGCAAATATAGTCATGTTTTATAGAATATCCAGTTTCTCATATGATTATGGTAACAATTGCCCTTTACTGTTCATTCTGCCCTCAGAAGGTGAGAATTCTGCACACCTGCTCTCCAGAGCTTTGGTGTCTGTCTTAACTTTGGGTCAGGAGTTGTTCTTCTCAGAAGGGCTGAGGTGTGCACAAACAGTAATTCCTCCCTGTTCCTTTGCTCCCAGGTGATAGAAGTTACTTCTCCAACAGCTGGGAGTGTCCTGGTGGACCTGTCCCAGCTCCAGATGTTCCAGGTGTGCCGGGAGGTTTCGGTGAGGACGATGTCTCAGTATGGGGAGTCGGTGGATTCAGTTCCAGCCCAGATTTCCTCGCTCTTGCTCCGAGCCTATCCCTGCACTTCACCTGCCTCCACCACTGTTACCTCCAGGCTGCCCAGGGGCGTTCCCAGGGGCTCCCTGCCTGCCCACAGCCCATCCACACACCCCACTCCTGCGCTCCTGCTCCGACAGAACATTCCTGCTGCGAGCTCAGATGCCAAATTGACTGATGTCTCCTCTGGCCCCGCCGGCCCGGCGCGGGCTCTGCCAGAGAAAGCCTCCTCAGCACCACACCTCTCCTCTCCCAGTGCTTCCTTGGTGCAGGATTTGGGCACTTCCCCACAGGGATTGGATACTGCAGGAGACAAGAAATGCCTGTCTGTGCCTCCCCAGCAGGCTGGGAACACAGTGCTCCATGGGGAGGGCACGGAGCCTGGCCCTGCCAGGGAACCAGGATTGCAAGGCCTGGGAGAAGGCACAGAAGTGCAGGTAAGTGCTGCCATCTCCTGCCCAGTGCCATGTGTGCTGGCAAGGGGAATGGAACAAGTGCCACTGAGCATCTTTCTGTGACATTCTTGCCTTTGGGTCATCATCCAGTGGTTGGGAAACTCTCAGGGAGTTTTGGCTGATGCTGTGTACAGGTGAGGCTCACCTCTTGATCACATGTGCAAGCAGATCAGGAACAGAGTCAGGAAAGCAAGAATTTGCAGAGTTAGAGGGTGAAAAGAGTGTTCCCTCCTTTGTAGAGTGAAATGGGTGCTCCCAGGATGGAAATTGTCCTTCTCACTTGAGGTGTGATTGTTCACTTGGCTGTCAACAAAGGCAAACAGCTGTCAGATGAGACATGAGATCAGGCCCTGTCTGGCTTTTGTCTGAGCCCAGGGGATATTTAGAAGCTTGGCAATGCAGTGTTTGAATCTCCCTGGAGTCTGATCCTTCAGTATTTTCAAAGTAGATAAGGACAAGGTTTTGCTCCATTGCAAAATGCAGGGAGGCTCCCTTGGAGTGAGAGAAAGAGGGGGTTGCTGAAGGCCCATCTCCCTTACCCTCCTTGTTCCTGGGGCTCCATTCCTCCATCTCCCAGAGATTTTCTGACACACCAAACTGAACTGGTTGGAAAACAGATGAAAAATTCCTGTAATCCAACTAGGTGACCTAATCAGGAGCTTGTTGTACTTTTCTGTGTATATTCTTCTTCATTAATTCCCCTTTTCTTCACAGCCTTTACAGCTCCAGGTTAGTGCCAAGCCAACCTGCCAGGGGGGGTGTGGGACATTCCTCTGGCCTATGAGGGTGGGAAATGACTTTGTACAGTTTGGACTTCTCTTGCTATTTTCAAACTAGTTATTGTCAGTACAGGTCTGGGGCTTTACCTGAGCAAGGTGTGGTGGCCAGAGCTGCAGCAGTAGAAGCACCATGTGTCTCTTGCTCCAGGGCTGACCAACCTTCCCAACTGCCAAAATATTCATATGCCAACAACACAGAGCACATCAGAGGCTCACAGAGTTTGGGGTGATAAGGACGCCCTTTTGGTGCTTAAGTACCCTGAGATACCTCCCCTTGATTTCATTGGTTTTTGATTTGTTTCCCAGATGGAACAATCTGGATCCAAAGCTCCAGAGCTGGAAGGCCCCTCTGACAGCAGCGTGAAGCTCCATGTGGAGACCTCTGTGGAGGAGTCCCCCAAAGGTCCCAGTGCTGACAGACAGGAGGCAGAGGAGAAGCATCTGAGCCCAGAGCCTGTGTCCTCACCCAGCCAGGCTGAGGGGACACAGGACACCTTCCGAGATGGGAACGCGGGCGGGAGCAGCTGCAGGTTGTCTCCTGGCAAGGAGGTGATGAAAGAAATGTCCAGAGTGAAAAGAGAGGTTTGTTTAACCTTGGTTGAGTGTCTGTGTCCATGGAGAGGTGTGGATTATGTTTGACATCCCCCGTTTTCCAGCCTTAGGCAGTGCTGTTCTTCTGCAGGCTGATGGTTGCGTGTGTGTCAACATGTTGCTGCCTTGGGTGCTTCCCACTTTTTTTCCTGCCACTCTTGAGCTGTGTGTGTGCTAGAGACAGGAAAAACACTCCTTTATTGCTGGAATAGAGCCTGGGAGGACTGAGAAAATCTGTTTTACTTTTCAATAGCAAGAAGAAAAACTGGCTGAAATGGGCCGCCGGCAGCTGACCCTGTTCTCTGAGCACAACCGGAGTTCTGAGCTGTCAGATATTTTGGAAGAGGAGGAAGAAGATGAACTGTCTTCAGAAGCTCTGGAAGACAAGAAATGGGACCAGAGTGAGCCATGTAACCAGGAGAATGGGGAAAAGGTAACTTGTCCAGGGCACTGCTCGTGGGGAGTGCCAGTGCAGCCATCCCATGCCATCAGCTCACAGGAGGAGGTGCCGGGCTGAGCCCAGTGCTCCCAACAGTGCTTTCCTAAGGTCTTGCCTGCTCTGCTTGTACTCCCAGGCTTAAGGTAGTAAAAACACAAGTTCTTTGGGAGAGGGAAGGGTGTTCATATGCAATGAATGTAGCTGGGGTTTAATTAGTTGGAAAAACACACAATGTGATGTGAACTTTAGAGCCCAGGGTTAAAATTGATCCTATTGAATGAGTTCTTAACACAGATATAAACAGGGAACAGATAGGGATCTGTAAATCCACCCATCTATACATCCTGTACCAGCTGACCTTCCCTCCTAAGGCAAAACAGGCATGGGATTCTTGGGATGTCCCATGCAGAGCCAGGACTTGGACTTGATAATCGCTGTGGGTCCCTTCCAGCTCAGGATATTCCATGATTCTGTGATTTTTTGGCTTAGACCTTGTTGTTCTGTGTAGCCAGGGTTGCCTTGTAGGAGCAGAGCTGTGGCTCTGCAGTTCAGTAGCTGCAAGGGAGGAGATCCTGAGTGAGCTGAGTGACCAGATTAATTCATGTTCCAAGAGTTCAAGCTGGTTCATGTGTTTGAATGCATCTGTGGCAGGTGATGTGCTTCCGACTGCGTGGCTGGGAAGTGCTGTGGAATCCTACAAATTACAGCAGTTGGGATGAACATCCATGAGAGAAAGTACTGAGGGTGAAAGACTGGGAAATTAGAAGGATTTGAAGGAACTGTGATATGTCTGGATGGCAAGAAAGCACCATCTTTGGGTTTTTTTATGCAACCAAAGAACATCTGTAGTTGATGGTGCCCTGTGGGGCTGCTGCTCTGCAGGGACAGGGCTGGTGAGCACTAAATGGTAGCAGGCAGTGCAATGATTCTGGAATGAATTTGCTGCTGCTCCTTTTCTCCTTCTGAAGGAGCTTCTGCTTCCCAGGTGAGGGGTTGGACCTGCAGTGCAGCATATCTGGAGCTCCAGGAGAGCCTGGTGGCTGGAGGGGCTGGGACTGCCTGGAAAGGAGTTGTTGGAAGGGCTTCCAGCTGTTGGGATTGCAGTGGAAAAAAATGGAAGAAAAGCAGCTTCCTGAGAGGAGAACAGAGGAAATAAGAACATTCAAGAACACCATTCTTTGTTTGGTTGGGTTTTTTTTCCTGAGTGTTTTATTGGCCTGAATGATTTTGGTTGTTTGGGTTTTTTTTCTGTTGAGCTGAGCAAACTGATGCTTCTTGACCTGATAAAGTGATTGTTTTCTGCCCTGGTGGTGACAGGGTGGGGGTGACAAGATGCTGAATGGGGAGAGGACATCAGGATCAGGAAGCTTTAGGGCACAGAGCTCCCAACACTGCCTTATGGAGTGAAGGAAGATGGTGACTGGAGCAGGCCAAGTCCCAGCAGAGCTGTTTTGTAGGATTCTGTGTATTTGGTTACATTTTCTGTTATCTCAGGACTCCTCAGCCAACTCTTTCAGTATCTGGAGGATGAAAACAAGGAGAGGTGCTGCTTTTAAAATGGTTGACCTCAAATAAGTTGTTTAATTTCTGAAAGCATTTATTATCTTAAAACTCAAAAGCAGAAACCATAAGTTTGCAAACAGCTAAAATAAGTCTTTCTGGACTACTTCTAGTTGCAACTTACAAGGTAGGAGCCTAAAATGTCTTTAGAACACATAATGATATAAATTGTCAGGGAAGTTGAACAAGAGACCTCCAGAGGTATCTTCCAACCGAAATTACACCTGGGATTCTCCCTTTTATTTTACTGTAAATATAATAAGAAACAAACCCATAAATTCTACAGTTGGTCCATGACAAATGTTAAAATTCAGCAGTGTTTTCCCCAAAATTTGCTGTAACCTGGTAGACTCTCACCCAGCTGCAAGTCTGTGTGACCCTTTGAGGTGAAGGGTTTTCCTATGTGTTTGCGGGACTTCTGGAAGGTGATGGGAAGGGCCCAGGGCAGGTCCTCCCATAGCAGCAACATCTCCAGGGGGTGTCTTTAGTGCCCCAACACAAGGGCAGAGAGGGGAGGGGGGGCTGCAGGTCCGTGTGTGAGCTCAGCCCCACCGAGGGAGGAGCCCCTGACGTGGAGGGATGAGCTATTCCTGCCCCTCATCCCAGGGGGTGCCGAAGCCATGGGAAGCACGTGGCAGGAGGAAAGGTGCTGCAGGTAGTGGTGTGTGTACAGGAGAGGCTGGGAGGGAGCTCTTCCATGCATTTGCCTTCCTCGCTTCCCGCTGCATTGCTGGTTCATCCGACTGTGTTTGCCAGAAGATCCATCGCTGTCTCTGCCCCTTCCCCTCGCTTGGCTGCAGCCACGGCTCCATCCTGCTGTGCTGGGAGGGAACCAGGGTCACTTTGCCTCTCGTTTTAATGTTTATTTCCTCTCTTTTTTCCTCTGCTTGTCCTGGCTGTGGCTTTTCTCGGGGTCTGGGTGTACAGATGGATCTTTGTGATACTGACAGCGATGAGGAGATTCTGGAGAGGATACTGGAGCTCCCGCTTCAGAAGAACCACAGCAAGAAGTTGTTCAGCATCCCTGAAGTGACTGAGGACGAGGAGGAAGAGGAGGATGAGAAGTGTGTGACAGAAGAAAAGACAGACCCTCAAGATTCCTTGGAAACACAGACCTACCATTCAGGGAGGACAGAGAAGCCTCCCAACAGCAAGGAGCCATTTCCAAAGGCAGATGGGAATAACACCTCTGTGGTGTCTGCTCAGACTCCACGGGAGGAGCATGGTGCTAAGGAGAGCAGAGGGGATGCTGACCGTGCAAACCCTGCCTTTGGCCAGCTGGCCTGGGCTCAGAAGAAGGCAAACTGGAGCTGGGGTTACCAGGAGAACGATCCGAAGCCTGTGAGTGGGGCAAGTCCCTCTGGGAGCAAGAAGAAGGGAAATAACTATCGAGAGAAGATCCGGAGTCGGCCTGAGATGGGTAGGAAGAGACAGAGTGATTTAACAGAGCACTGCAGTCGCCTGCTGGGCAACTGCAGCCAGATGGGCAGTGGGTTGTACAGAGCTCCCAGCCTCAGGGAGGAGCTCAACGTGGTCAGCAGTGCCAGTGGTAAGGAAGGGATGGATCTGTACAGCCGTGCCAGACAAGGCACCCTAAGGAAAAAAACCCCAAAGGCAGCGGGTTCAGGGGGCACAGAACCTGCCGTGATGGCCACGCGCTGCTCCAGCCCCAGGAGCCTGGAGATAGACATTGAATACGACTCTGAAGACGATCAGGATTCGACCTGTGCTTCTTCCCCTGAGAGCAGGCTGTGGCCAGAGAGGTCCCAGAGCTCTCAGGGCGACTGGAGTGATTGCTCCAGTCAGTCTGAGGCTCCCCACACGGATGGCAGAAGGGACCTGACCAGGCTGGAGGTGATGGAAGAGCAGGGTTTGGAATGGGCCGCGTCTCCGAGCCGGCGCGTGCGATTCTTCCACCGGGAGAAGGAATGTGAGAGCAGCTCTGAGGAGCAGGGCTGGGAGCTGGACTGTAAGTCACCTGGCTGGAGAAGGAGGCTCGAACATCCTTCGAAGGGGATACGTAGCACCTCCTTGCACAAAAGGGTTGGGTGACTTTTCCTATTCTGGCTTTGAAGCAGCTTGCAATGGCTCTGGCTTCCCTCTGCTTCCCTGGCCTGCCTGTATCTTGCTTTGTTCAGTGTTGTCCAGAGAGAAAGGAGCCTCCTCTAGGATTGTCTGGAAGAATATCTGAGAGATTCTGTAGTTCTGTGCTGCTCCGTGGCTTTTCTTGTAGTAGCTGCTTCTGCTTTTCCTGCTCCCTGACCGAGTGGCACCGATGCAGTATTCCTTTTCACTCTGGCTCTTCCTCCCCACGGCAGGAGGCTGTGGGAGGGACCCAAATGAAAATCTCTCCTGAAATAAGCTCATTGGTGTAGGTCCTGACTGTAATGTCATTGCCTCCCCTGGAAATGCCCTTTCCTGCCTCCTCACCCTCGCCCAGGGGATCATCGCTGGGGCCTGGCAGGGCTCCTGCCTGTCCTCACATCTGTTTTCCAACTCCCTTGGTTATTTCCAGCTCTAGAGTGTCCCTGAAGAGGAATGTTGCATTTGGATGCTCTGCTCTTTGTGGAGTGCATTTGGGCTGAGCGCTGCTCACTGAGTCACAAGGCAGAGGCTGCTACTAACTCTGGTGATTCCAATTGCAGGCATCCAGTAATAAAGATTCCAGGGGCCCGGAGCTGGCCGGCACAGCCTGGCAGGCTCCCAGCAGGAGACGGAGCAAGAGCGTAAGAAGAAGCCAAATGCAGAAACCTTTGCTCTCTAGTGCAGGTGAGCAGGAATGGGGAGAGAGGTGGGCAGCAGGAGAAAGGGAAGCTCCTGGAAGAGGCAGGGAGAGGCTGGCAGGGAGCACCTGAGCCGTGCAGGGCTGTGGCACGGGCAGGGTGCTGATGTCCTCTCTGGTGTGTCCCCTCTGCACACAGGTCCTCCCAGGAGCACCGCTCCCGAAACCTCTGCCAAGGAGGATGGCATTAGGATATTTGTGGCTCTCTTTGACTATGATCCTGTCTCTATGTCTCCTAACCCTGATGCAGCAGAAGAGGAGCTGCCATTTAAGGAGGGACAGATCCTGAAGGTAAAAGAGTAGTGAATTCCTATTCTGTATGGATCCATCTGGTGTTCCAGGGACAGCATAACCCTTGGGAGGTCTGCAGCTTCCTCAGGAGGGAAGCAGAGGGGCAGCACTGATCTCTCCTCTCTTGGGACTGGTGACAGAACCTGAGGGAATGGCTGGGGCTGTGTCAGAGGAGAATTAAGTTGAATGTTAGGAAAAGATTCTTCCCCCCAGAGGGTGGTTGGGCACTGAACAGGTTCCCCAGGGCAGTGGGCACAGCACCAAGGCTGCCAGAGCTCAGGGAGTGTTTGGACAACACTCTCAGGGACAGGGTGGGATTGTTGGGGTGCCTGTGCAGGGCCAGGAGTTGGACTCAGTGATCCTTGTGGATTCTTTCCAGCTCAGGATATTCCACGATTCTTTCTCTGTGCATCTCAGTCCCTGCAGCACCAACAGTGTCTGTCCTGTGCTTTCCCTTGCAGGTGTGTGGAGACAAGGATGCTGATGGCTTTTACAGGGGTGAATGTGCAGGAAGGGAGGGATACATCCCATGCAACATGGTCTCAGAAGTGCAGGTGGACAGTGATGAACTCAAGAAGCAGCTCCTGAAGCAAGGGTTCCTGCCTGCTGACACAGCCACGGAGAGCCAAGGTACTGGGTCTGTGTGTGCCCTGCTGCTGAACTGTGAAAAGCTCAGTCGTGCTCTGTGGCCAGTGCAGCCCACCAAAACCATCCACAGGGCTGTCCTGGGATCTGCAGCCTGGTTTGGTGGCTGCACAAGCAGGGAGGTCTCTCTGGCTGAGGGAGGAAGGTGTTCCCAGCTCTCAAGTTTGTTCCTGACTCCACTGCAGCACTTGCAGCTGCTGGAGCTGCTCCTGTGCTTGAGGTGTGTGAACTCAGCAGAGAGGGAGTGAGGCTGATCCTCACTAGGGAGGGGGAGACAAAAAGGTTTGGAAGGCAGCTGAAGGATGTAAACGAGAGTTTTCACTCACTGAACCCATGGGGGTGACCCTGCTCTTGGGTGAGAGAATCTGGGACTTGGGAATGGAGGAAGATGGGGAGGGAAAGGTGTGAGACAAGGCAGGCAGTCAGGAGTGTACAGGGAGCAGAGCTGGTCCTTGGGTTCCTCCTTACTTACTCCCTGGAGTATGTGGCCCAGTGCTTTGTGCACTGCAGAGACTTTCCTGTTTCTTCCCACTCATGTACTGGGAGAGAGGAGAGGAACCATCCCTGGGATGTGCAGCCAGCACAGCTCAGGCTCAGTCAGGCTCAGGGGCTGCCCCTGCTGTCACCACTGGTGTCCCAGTGCCTGTCCCTTATCCCTCCCATATCTCATCCTGCACCCTCTGTGTGCTCTCTGCTACCAGTGCCAATTGTTGGACCTGCTCCACTTGTTAAAACACAAGGAAATTCCTATTTTGGAATCCCTGTTTCCCTACCAGTTCTGCAGGGAGAAGCAGCACAAATGTGGCTCGTGGCAAAGGAAAGCCCTGACACTGCCTGGGCTGTTCCTCTGCCTCTTACAGGCAGTGGAGGAAAAAACTCAACCAATCCAAGAATGAGGAAACCCAAGAAAAAAGGAAGCAGTCCAGGTTTTTCCCATTTCTGTGCAGGGAGGCCCAGTATCCAGCCCCAGTAGGTCTTTAGATCTTTAAGGTCCCTTCCAATCCAAACCATTCTGTGATTCCAAAGGGCTGACATTGCCCAGCTCCTGAATGTGGGTCCCTGGAAGGTTGATCCTGAGTCTCTGGAAGGTTGATCCTGAGGAGCACAGGGATCAGAGGAGCCTGATGCTTTCACTGTGTGATATTTTTTTTTTGGTAGGTTTGTCCTTCAGCCTCTCTCATGTCTAGGAAGAGGAGATTTGAGCAAGGTGTTTTTCACATCCATACTCTTTTTTTCCTGTATGTATCCTCCAGTGCCCAGAAACGGCTGGATCCCTGTAGTGGCCTTTGTCCCTCTGTGGATTCCACAAGGCTTTCTGTCCCCTGCCCTATTGGATACTCTTGGAAAAATCAAGGAACTCAATAGCTCTGAGACTTCATGAAAGATGGAGGGTGTGAAAGTCTTCAGGAGGGTGATGGTAGTGGAAAAGATGTACCTTGTGTGTGTGTGCAGGGAGTGGCCACAGGTTCAGCGCTGCTGAGGCCACACCTTGAATCCTGGGGTCAGTTTTGGGCCCCTCGTTGCAAGAAAGACATTGAGGGGCTGGAGCATGTCCAGGGAAGGGAATGGAGCTGGGAAAGGATCTGGAGCAGCAGGAGCAGCTGAGGGAGCTGGGGGTGCTCAGCCTGGAGAACAGGAGGCTCAGGGGGATCTTCTCGCTCTCTGCAACTCCCTGACAGGAGGGGGGAGCTGGTGGGGGTTGGACTTAATGATCTTAAAGGTCTTTTCCGACCTTAAGGATTCTCTGATCCCTTGGCAGCTGGGCTGGCTGTCCCTCTGCTGTTTTCCTGCTGCCATAAACCCCTGTCACAGCCTTGTAACTAAGGAAATGGCCTTGGCCATGCTGGTCTGGGCACTCCTTCTACAGGTTCTTTGGGCATTTCATCCAGTACTGACCCTGCTCAGTGCAGAAGCTTTAGCCAGAGACCTCCCTAGATCCCTTCCCACCTCACCTGACACTTTCGAGGTGTTAACAGAACAAGGTTTTATTTTGTCCTTGTGATCCTGCTTCTGAAAGTTAAATTGCAGCAAAGCCTGTCTGCTGTGGCCTGTGGAATGGCTGAAAGGCATGAGCACAGTGTGGATTTCTGTGTGTATTTGGGATGTGGATCATGCCTCCCCCGAGTCCACATACAAGGACTGGAGATTTGGGCTTTGCCCACAGAAATCACAGTGTCAGCTTCCCGGGGGAGGCACGTCCCGCCACTCTGTTCCCTGTTCACTCTTCAAGGTGCTTTTCACTTTCCATTATTCACTGTCTGTTTCTCTTGTCCGTTTATTTGCTTTTTTTTTTTGGTATTTTTATGAAGGAAATGGCACATTTTCTCCACCTCCACGCCGCCAAACCGTCCCTCCTCCAAAACCCAGACGCTCCAAGAAAGGTCTGTGTCACCCACCGCTTCCTCTTTGCTTTCTGCACTAGGATTACAGACTGCATTGAATTTTTACTACTTGCTTACAGGACCCCCAGATGTTTGTCTCTGTACGACTGCTAGGAAGTGGACAGAGAGCCCATCCCTGTGCTGGTGTTAAGTTTTTAACAACAGTGATGTCTTTTATAGTTTTGGAGCTTGACCTCTGCTTCTTGTTACGTCCCTGAGTCCTGGTTACTGGCGTAGACTTTGAGTTGCATGACCAGTTTGCTTCTGTTGTTTGCTGCCTTGGTCTTTGTTCTTTTTATTGTGGTTTGTCACTTGTGTCTTGTGGTCACTGTGGGAAGATGAGCTCTCACTGATGAGGCATTTTCTTCCCTCCAGCAGGGCTGGATAAGGAAGAGAAGTACAAGTCTCAGCCAGGTGAGAATTGCTCTTTTTTTTACCATGATTGATTGAAATACAGACTTGTTTTATGGTCAGGGGCCTGTGGTGCTGCTTGAGACTGTAAGAAAAGAAGAGTTTTAGTTCTTTTGATTTAGTCATGGGTGCAGTGGCCTTTGAATGAGCAGGGAGTGTTTGCAGGGGGAGGGCACACGTGGTTGTGCTGTGGAGGAGCAGGGAAATCCCTCACTCATCCTTAGGATCCGAGGTCCTTTCAGAGGGTGCTCATTCTGCTTCATCTGGTGCATCATCTGTTGGTGTCCAGAGAAGCCAAGGCAAACCCCTTGCCAGCCCATCCAGTTCTGACCTGAAACAGGGTTTAAATCCGTGAGATGAAATGCTGGACAATGTGTGTTTTCTGGAACACCAGGCTTGGCTTTTGTAGGCTCAGAGCAGCTCTGTCAGGAATGGGCTCAGCAGACAGGTGGGGGTGGAAGTGCAGTGTTGTTCCCTGCGTGATGAGATCCCTTTGTGCTGTTCCCCTGGCACTTGGAGGATAAATTTTGTAGCTCTACAGCAAATCATTGTGTAGTGGGAGGAGAAATGTCCATTTGAGACACTGTGAGGAGTCTGCTGTGCTCTGTGTATATATACACACGTGCACACATATATATGTGTGTGGATAAATTGAAAGCATTAAACATTCCTATATATAGGGAGAACACCAGGATGCTGGAATGGGGAGATGTCCCCACTTCTGTGCTTATGAGGTGATAGAGGAGATCAGAAAACTGCTTCACCAAACACCTCTGAGGTCTCTCTTCGATCAGTTCCCCCACTGTTCTTTTTGCTCAGTTCACTACAAAAATGCTGAAGGAGTTGCTGTGATCAGGGATTTTGTCCTGGTACTTCCAGCTCAGGATATTATGTTTCATTTCTTGTCCTGCAGGACAGAAACATGAAGACATTGAAGCAGAACTGCTGACTCCTCGCAGGATGGTGGCTGTCTTTGACTATAACCCCAAGGAGAGCTCTCCAAACACAGATGTGGAGGTAACCACCAGCTGCTCACCCTTTTTATAGGGTTCTTTTTCCTCTCTCTCTTTTCCTTCTATCCCAGAACTCTTTGGTCCAACCAGAGTCTCAGTGAAACTGTGTTAGTGTCTCATGGCTTTGTAGCATCCTTTAATGATTAAGGACTAAGCAGATCTGGGGCAGGAGGAATTCTTACCAGCTGATCCAGGAAACCCTCCGGGAAAAGGAAAAGCTGCTTAAGGGTTTGAAAGCACTTCTGGTACTTAATGAGCATGACTTTTGTGTTAAATACCTGTGTAGGTATTTAAGCAATGTAGCAAGAAGATTTAACTCCAATTTAATGGATCAGTCTTCAAACTTCTTCTTTTTCAAGCAGTCCCTCCATGTAGAATCATAGAATCATGGGATAGGTTGGGTTGGAAGGGACCTTAAAGCTCATCCAGTTCCACCCCCTGCCATGGGCAGGGACACCTTTCACTATCCCAGGTTACTCCAACCCCCTCCCACCTGACCTTGGACACTTGCAGGGATGGAAAGGAATATAATTTAAACAGGAAGGTATATAATCCAAACAGTATTTTTGTGGATAAGCCTGTTCCAGGTGGAAAGGTGGCAGTTGCAGAATCCTTCCTTCAAAAAGATTAGCACATGCCCTGTTCTCTGTTCCCCCATAGCTGTGTTAGTCCACTCTGAGCAAACATGAACGTGGGGTTTGGATTCAGATCCTTTCCATGCATCCAGAAAGGAGTGTCTGGCCAAGACATGGCACAGTTTAGGGAATGCTTGCCTCCCAAGCTGAGTGTGTCATGAGCAGAACATCCTGCAGCTGAGGACAGAGTGTTTTAGGGATGGTGGAATATCTTGGGAGAGACAATGACAGCTCGTATCCAGCCAAAGAACACTGTAAGCCCTTGTCAGCAGGAAGATAACTGTACTTTTTGCAGTGATTTGGTCTTCCTAGAACCTTCCTTATGACCAAGAGCTAAAATTCTAGGACCAACCTGGTGCAGTTCTGTTGGAGATCCTCCCTCCCAGGATATTCAGTCACTTGTTCTGCAGGAAGGGGGCAGCTGCTGCTTGTGAGCTGCACCAGACTCCCTGTAGGATCAGCTCTGCTGTTCTGTGAGTGAAGTTCCCTGCAAGTGTCTCTCTGGAGCAAAGCAATTCTCAGCCAACAGGAGGATCCTGCAGCCTCCAGAGAGAAAGTGAGGACTAGGGATGTAATAAGGTAACATATTGGAAGTAGGTGCCTTCCAGCTGACACTTGGGAAGTGCCAGAGTGTCTTGAGTGGGACACAACCTGTTTGGAGCCTCCACTGGGCAGATTGTTCCATTAGAAGGGGCTGCTGACACCTTTTGTCTTTGGCCCTGTGCCCCCCAGAGCGTGTGCTGGGGTGTCTGACAGGACAGAGGGTGTGACAGTGGTGTGGCAGGTTCTCCTTCCAGGTCGGATCTCCCTGTTTGTGTGGATTCCTGCCAGTGACTAATCCCTGAGCACTGCACACAGACAGGCTCCTCCAAGGGAGCAGGGTTTGTAATTATACTGAAAGAAATTAAAGGTATTTCTGTGTTTGCTCAGCTTATCCTCGACACACCTTTCCAGAGCAGGTGGTAGGTCCGATTTTGAAGCTTTATTAAAACTGCTTTAAGAAACAGGCTTGGCTCTTGTCTTCAATTTATTAAATGCTTCCTTAGCAGTGAATTCCACAGGTGTCCACTTCAGTTGCTCTTCTGAATCCGGGTCCTACAAGACTAAACACAGTGGGCTCCCTCTGCCAGGGTCATTGTGCAAGAAGCCCAGGGGAGCCTGTGTTCCTGGAGGGAAATCCCAGGCAGAGCCTCTCCTGTGACCTCTGTTCTCTCACTCTTTGCAGGCTGAACTGACTTTCAGTGCTGGGGACGTCATCACTGTGTTTGGCTCCATGGATGATGATGGATTCTATTATGTAAGTGCAGGGGTTGGGAAGGTCCTGTGGCTGCATTGGAAGTTGTTGGAGTCTGTTGAGTGGCAGGAAAGCAGAAATCAGGGAACAAATGATTCTGAATTTGGAAAAGAACCAACCCCAATTTTACTCAGTGCAGGGCAGTTTGTTTCTGGCAATCCATGTTCCTGCTGTAAACCCAATATCATGGAATGGTTTGGGCTGGAAGGGACTGTAAAGCTCCTCTTATTCCACCCCCTGCCATGGGCAGGGACACCTTCCACTAGCCCAGGTTGCTCCAAGCCCCGTCCAACCTGACCTTGGACACTTCCAGGGATGGGGCAACCCCCAGGGATGGGGACACTTCCAGCTTCTCTGGGCAACCTGTGCCAGGACCTCACCACCCTCATAGCCAAGAGTTTCTTCCTATTATCTAACCTAAACCCACCCTCTGTCAGTTTGAAGCCATTCCCACTTGTCCCCATTCCCTCTCCAGCTCTCTTGGAGCCCCTCTAGGCCCTGGAAGGGGCTCTCAGGTCTCCCTGGAGCCTTCTCTTCTCCAAGTGAACACCCCCAGCTCTCCCAGCCTGGCTCCAGAGCAGAGGGGCTCCAGCCCTCAAATCATCTTCGTGGCCCTTAAATATCCCAGTGGTTCTGAGTTTCTTTTTTGGCATCACTTGCCTGCAGGTTTCCCAAAGCCTCCACACATTTGTCCGTGCATATCTGGGCAGAAGCAGCTTCTTCTCTGAGCTGATCCATCACCAGGCACTGGGATACTTGGGCAGGAGGCTGAAATGGTGCCCCAGGAACACCAACACCTCCCTGGGGGCTGTGTCTGCCCCCAGCTCTGTGTGAACACGAGCCTTGGCCCTTGGATCATCCACCTCTTCCTGCATGGAAAGCTGTGTGTCCTCACACATCAAAGCTGAGGTTCCAACTCCAGATTAAGGCTGGAGGGGATCACAGGGAATGTTTTCATAGTCTTGGACAAACAATGTTGCCAGGGTGGGTTTTGCCTCACCCAACCATCTCCTGTTGAACTGGAGACAATTTCCTAGGGATAAATAATGCAGCTCAGTGATCAGGGATACAATGCCTGCAGGACACTGTACCAGTAATGCCTCATTCTTTAAGAACATTAATAAATCCCAGAGCAAAACAAAGGCCTCTGGAAAGCCTGTGGCACAGTCATCTTCCAGTTGCTTCCAGGATGGCAGTGGACATTTCTTGAGTTTGTAGAAGGGACCATGTTGCTGGAATACCTTTGTCCTGCCTTGCTTTTCTTCCTTTATTCTCTCCTGTGTTTTTGGGCTCTGAATTGTTCCACAGCTAACAAGGGTGTGAGCTGTGGGATTTGCTGAGGATCCTTCCACTATGGGGGTGTTCTGGGCTTCTCTCAGGCCACTTCCCAGCCTTCTCTGCACCTCAGGTTACTATTTCTCCAGGAGCCAGGAAACCTGATGTGAGAACTGAATGTTCACCTTGCAGGGAGAGCTGAACCAACAGAGGGGGCTTGTCCCATCCAACTTCTTGGAAGCTGCTCCTTCGGATGGAGACGTGGGGGAGGAATTTCACTCAAAAGATAAAGAAGCTTCTCCTCTGAGTGCTGAGAGCCAGGTAAGATGTGTGACTGCATGGACAGGCATCCAGGCTGGGATGTGGCTGGAAGTGGCCTTGCACAGCATGCAGGATGGATGGAATCACTGAACTTGCTGCATGAGCCCAGTTCATCCCATGGGAGACACTCAGAGGTTTAGAGGGAGTGCTGGGAGGTCTTCCCTAGGACTTGTAGTGCAAAAGCAGGCACAAAGCAGTAAAACCTGCTGAGGCCTCAGTCTCATTGTGCAAAGAGCATCCCAAATCCCACCAGAAAATTGTTTGGGTCCACAGGGTGGTCAGTGGTGAAATCCTGCTGCAAGCAAAGCACTTCAGCGGCTCCCCAGACACAGGAAATTCCTCAGTTATGCTCGTATCCATGCCAGAGAGTTCTGGAATTAGTGACTCCCAAACATCAATGCTCTTCCACCCACCCTGAGTCAGATGTATCTTAATCCAGACCAAGGTGCTCCTGGGTAAATTCAAAACACACTGAGGAGTTTCCCAAACGGATCTGTGGGATGGATCCTAGAGCTTTGAAAGCATCCCACAGATGCAGGGAATTCAGAGGGAATTAAGCCAACCCCTTGTAGTATTTTGCTGATACTCCTGGAACAAATGCTCAGGTAGGAAATTTGGGTCATCTCCCAGGCTCAGTGAGTCCTCAGGGGGTGAGGCCAAAAGCAGCTCCCTGATCATTCCAGGGCCTTGTGTCACTCCAGGGTGGGAGACAGGGAGAGACCCAGCTCAGTCCCAGCTCACATGTGCTCAGCCTTCAGTTCTTCTTGGGAGGTTGTTGGCACTTTGTGGTGGTGCCAGACCCACAGGAGTGTTGGAGCAGGCCCAGGCTGGCTCTGAGCCAGTCCTTAGGGAATGTGTGGCCCTGCATCCAGCTCTGTTGAACATTCCACTGGTGCCACCCCAGCTTCCCTGCTCTCTACAGAATTCCTTGGCTTATTTCTCATGCTCAGCTCTTCTTTTCTCTGTATCCACCTCCCCTCTCGATCTTCAAATGCTGCTTGATCTCCCTTAGGCTCCACCTCAGCCCCATCCCTTGCTTCCAGGCATTCCAGGCTCTGTGGGTACAGGATTTGCACCCCAGCCTTGATGCCTTCTCACACAGAGCAGGCCTGGTTCAGAGATGAGATTTGTGGGCAGCTTTTTGGATCATCTTCTGAGCTCAGCAGCTGTCTGGGTGCCCTGTGCTTCCCTGTTTAGGAACTTGGTCCGTGCTGGGAATCACAGGTTGATCAGCTGTTACTGCCAGGGTTTAAGAGCCCAGAGGTGACACAAGTCTGAATTTCTGGGGTTCTTTCTTCAGCTTCCCTCTCAAAATGATTTGCTCTTCCCAAATTAACTCATCTCTTGGAATAGAGGGTGCCAAATGAGACCTGAACCAGTAAAACTAAACCAGGTGGAATTCTCAGTGTAGCTTTTTGCAGATCTCACCCTTCCCTCCAGCAGCACAAGGGCCTGTTTCAGGTGCTGGGGGTTGTTATTCCAGCCTCAGCCTGGGTTCTCCTGGAAACCAGGGGGGAATTCAGGTAACCTTTCTGCCACTTGCAGGTGTGAAGGGTTTGTAAAGCCAAAACCACTCTCCTCTCTGCTCTGCACTCCTGCTGGGCTCAGCAGTGGGTTACTGATCCCCTGGACACAGTAGGCCCAGATATCCCTGTGTGCTGAAGGCTGGAAGCTTTTTTCCTGTGATGCAGGACACTTTTTTTTTTACACTTTCAAGTGTGTTAGAACAGCCCATATAAAGTTTCAGCCTTGCCTTCCCTTCAGACCTTCCCATTTGTCTCCAGTTCTCTGTGCCAGAGATCTATTGGAGCTTCCCCTTGCACTGGCTCTGACTTGGGGTCTACAGAGCAGGAACCTGCTGCCTTAGTTTAGGATGGATTTGGTACTTTTGGTACTCTCCTGATCCATGAACTGCTGTTCTCTGTAGTCTGAAGGCTTGGAAAATTCAGTTGATTATTAATGATGTAATGGTGATGATTAAACCAATTTTATTTCAGTGGGAATCAACTTGAACTCTGTAGACATGACTGTGCCTTGGCTGCTTGTGTGTTGTGCCAGCCTGACTCCTGTCCTGCTTCATCCCTGATTCACCTGGATCCCTGTCTTGAGGAATTCTGGCTTAGCCCTCTTAGCACTCCTCCTGCTTGTGCTTTGCAATCCAGATCTGTCTCAACAGCTTCCCAACATGAAGGGCACCTTTTCCCCCTTTTAAAAGTGGTACATTTACCCTGCTCAGAACCAAACTTGTATTAATGAACTGCATTTAAGTGTGTTCAGTGATAACTGAGGAGGCAGAACCTGAGCCCACAGAGGTTTGGGCTCAGTCACAGCAATCCCAGCATCCCAACCTGTGGGCAGAACACCTGATGGGGAAAGCAGAAGGAAGAAATATCTCCTCCTGTAACCCAAACATGTTCCATATCCATCCCTGAGCTGGAATGAACTCTCACAGTGATAGAGCCATACCTGGGGCTTTCCAAACTCCAGGGTCATATTCACTCCACAGAGTTAAGAAACTTGCTTGTTCAATCTGCTGTTGGCAAAACAGGCTCCCAGCAAATTCCCAATCCCAGCTTGAGCCCTGGCACTCAGGGGGCATGTGTGTGCACCATGGCACAGCTTTGGAATTGGTTAAAGCTTAGCCAGAAGCTTCTCCAGCATGATCATGTGAGTGATTTCTTAAATCACTTGTAACTTCTTGGATTTGATGTTTTCCCCCTGTCTGTCACTCCCCTTCTCCCTGCTGCCCTTCCAAAGGCCTGAGAATAAGGACAGTTTATTTCCAAATTGATACTTGGGGAAGGTGGACCATTTTGAATGATTTCTGAGTAAATCTTAAAATGCTGGCAACTGAAAAGGTGAAGCAATTTAACTTATGAACTGACAACATTTGGGGGTTAGATAAACAACAAAAAACAACAGCAAAAAGAGGAGGATCCAAGAAGTTCTGGTCACAAGCAGGGCCCCAAAACACTCGTGGGCACCAGCTCAGAGCAGTTGGCTTTAATGCTATGGCTGTCCAAGGATTATTTTTGCATCAGTAACTTGCAGTTTCTGTCAAAGACTGATTGATTGTAAAGCACCTTCAGAAAGTGTTTGATTCTAATTGATGTCATGTATTTATTTCTGCCTGTGTTACGCACCCGGGACGGTTCTTTTCTTCAGAGAATGAGGAAGAGAAGAGTCCAGTGATAGATATGAATGATACATAGAGAGAGCAACCATGTAAGTGTGTGTGAGAAGACCTTCAACCTCCCACCCAGCACTTCACAGGGTCCTGCCCCTGCAGTTTGCTCCTTTTCTTGCTTGTAGTTTGGCAGGCTGGTTTGGGGCTGTGCTGGCAGGTCCCCCTTCAGACCCCCTCGTGTCAGACTTTTCCCTGCCAGATGGGTTCTGTGTCAAAGACAAGCCATGATCTGTTCAGCACATTGTTTGGAACAATTATCAGGAGGTTTTGGGGACCAGGATATTCAGGTTTGGGAAAGACTTGCTTTGTAATTCAGCCTGGCCCTTCTACCACTGTCCACATCAACTTTGTTTGACCTTTGCAAGCTCCTGCTCAGGCTGAGCACACTCACCCTGGACTTTTTGCCTTCTTGATTTTACTCCTTCCTGACAGCAGTCCTGAACCCCCCCTGCACACCCTCAATTGAAGAAAATAGTAACATTTAGTCCCCAAAACCAACCTTGTGTGGATAATTGTTCTGTCGACACTTAAACAACTTTGGGGCTGGGTGGGTGAGACCCCTGGTTTCGGGGAGCAGATCTGTGTTTTTCTTTTCTGTTTTTTTTTCTGTTGTTTTCTAGAAATTATGCAAGTCAGTAATACCTGAGAGAGCACTGAAACCACCCCCTGAAAACCGACATCACTCAGGATTCTGTTTATCAACTCTAATAACTTGTATGAGGATCTTGCCAGAGCAGTTTTTCCTTTATTTTTCTCTTGGAGAAGAAACCCCAATTTTAGTATCATTTGTTTCTTACCAGGTGATTCTGTGAACTGGTTCTGTTGCTTTTCTGCCACACAGAGACCTCTGAGAATACCTGCATGTCTTTGTGTGGGAGAGAGTGTCTCAGGTGTGGAACTGCCTGGGCATCCTATTCCACAGCTGGGAGTCAGCAGGATGGGACTTTCCAGCCCCAGGAAGGGCACTGCCTGTCACTGCCTTTGAGCTGTTTGATATTTGATGCCGACATTGATGCTGCAATGTCCTTATGACAGTAAATAATTGTGACTGTGAGTTGGGTTGGGTACCTGCCTCTCAGGTTGCACAGGGCCTTCCATCCACAACCCTACAGGAGGAATTGTCTGCTGGGCCACCAGATCTGCGCTGAAAGTGTTCCACCTTTGCCAGGAAAGTGGTTTCCAGTGGTGCATGGGCAGGGCCTCCCCTGCTCTGGCTGTTCGAGGGTGACTGATCCCCTGGATGCAGCAGTTTGGCCCAGATATCCCTGCATGCTGAGGGTTGGAAGCTCTTTTCCTGTGTTTCATGACACTTTTTTAAACAGAAATGCCTTTTAAGTGTGTTAAAACGACCCCTATAAAATAGCCATGTTTCAGCCTTGCCTTCCCTTCAGACCTTTCCATTTGTCTCCAGTCCTCCGTACCAGAAATCCAACGCAGCTTCCCCTTGCACTGGCTCTGAATTTGGGTCTGCAGAGCAGGAACCTGTTGCCTTAGGTCTTGCACAGCCCTTGTTCTTACGAAATTTGATTTTGTTAATGTCCTGCCTTCTGTCCCAGAGTCTGTTGGAGCCCACCAGGCTCCCTGGCCCAGGGATCCATGGATGCATCAGTACCTGTCTCCATTCGCACTCTCAGGAGCTGCTTCACTTACTCAGCTGTGGAGCAGCATCAGGTCTTTTAGTGGGGCTTTTCTGCTCTCCTCTTCTTAGCCCAAAGTTCAGGAATTTCGGAATGTCAGAGCTCAGGCAGGGCCTGGGCCCTGGGTACTAAAAGTTCAATCCACTGGAAACTTCCTAACTGGACCTGCACCTTCCCAGAGGAGACTGGTGGGGAGAAGGCCGAGTTAGAGAACTCCGAGTTTGTGTTGGTGTGACATCCTTCAGCAGCTCTAACTTCTGCTTTTTTCTTTTGCTTTCTGTTTCCCCCCCCCCCAGCTGAACCCAGATGGATGCATTGATCAGAGTGACTCCTCACCAACTCCTCCTTCTCCACCACCTTCCTGCCTTGTCCCGTGTCCAGAGCAGGCATCGCTGCCCCTTCTCACCTGCAGCGACGACCCTGGGCAGAGTAAAAAGAAGAGAAGCTTCTTCTTCAAAGGGAAAAACCTCTTCAAAAAACTTGGGTCCAATAAGAAAAACTAACAAGGGGGTTATTCTGCACAGAGACTGAGAGTTCAGGAGAAACCCCCTGCAATAAGCTGATTATTTTCATAGGGAAGAAGTGTGACTTGAGAAAATTGTGGAGTGGGTGTGGGAGCTGTGCCTGCTGAGAGCCCCCCCAGGGGGACAGTGGCTCTGGGGGTGTGAGGGCTGATCTCTGGGGTGCAGCTCCCTCCATGCACTGGTTCCCTGTAAATATTTTCATTTCAGAATTCTATTCTGGCTGTAATTTAGCTAACTGGCTTTTCCCAGCAAAGCCCCTTAGGAAGAGACCCCTTGTACTCCACCCCCTGGTATTTCTTTGCTCCAAAGGAGCTCGTGGCAACTCCTTCACTTCCCGCAAAGAAAAGTTGCACTTTTCTGTTCCCTGACTCCCCTTTGCTGTCTCTGGGCTGACGAGTGAGTTCTGATTTGTACTGTAAACTGTAAATATGCAGCTGTGCCTAGAGCATCCCACACTGCCTCAGTCAGGATCCAGCACCAGGATATTCCCATGGAGGAAGGAACAGTGCCCTGCTGGGAGTTGGTCCTTCAGCGTCTGGCTTGGGCTGCTGAAAAGCTGCTCCCGCCTGGTCCACCTTGACCACGGCCTGGCTGGGGCCTCCGCCTTATGATTTGTTTATTTATCAGTTTATTTATGGGTTTCTTGAGCTCATTATTTATTTCTCTATTTATTTATTTATTTGTTTATTTATTTCTTTCTCGGCCGCCTCTTCCCGCGGTTCCCTTGGGCTGTTTTCCAGGCTGCTCTGGAGCCTGGAGCGTTGGGAAGAGTGGGGCTGGGGGATGGATGGAGAGAGTTTGCAGCTGTTTTCCTGGGAGATGATGTGCTCCTGGAGTTCAGACACATCCCTTTCCAAGCCAGGGAGGGTTTTGTACCACATGGTTCCTGCCCTTTCCCGTGTTTCTTCCGTTGCATGTTCCAGTTCCTTGTTTTTGGAAGGTGAGGTACGTGGGTGGTGCCAGCACAGTGTCCACGAGTGGTGGTGGTACAGTTTGTTTTTATTTAATATCAAATTTTATTATAATAAAGTCTATTTTCACAAAAATACATTTTCCTTAAAAAAGCCAAGGATTCGGTGATGCTTCTTTGGGAAGGGTTGGGGAGGGCAGAGAGGGAAACAATCCCCGATTATGGAATGTTCTGCACCTTCTGTGTCACCTTCTCAGTGGGACAGACCCGTGTATGGTGCTCCAGGGTGGGAAGAGCACAGGGCTGAGGGGGAGGAGGCCACAGAGGTGCTCCCAGGGCTGGAGCCCCTCTGCTCTGGAAACAGGCTGGGAGAGCTGGGGGGGTTCACCTGGAGAAGGCTCCAGGGACACCTGAGAGCCCCTTCCAGGGCCTAAAGGGGCTCCAGGAGAGCTGGAGAGGGACTGGGGACAAGGGATGGAGGGACAGCACAAGGGGGACTGGCTTCAAACTGACAGAGGGTGGGTTTAGGTTAGATAATAGGAAGGAATCCCTCCCTATGAGGGTGGAGAGGCCCTGGCACAGGTTGCCCAAAGAAGCTGTGGCTGCCCCATCCCTGGAAGTGTCCAAGGTCAGGTTGGACGGGGCTTGGAGCAACCTGGGCTAGTGGAAGGTGTCCCTGCCCATGGCAGGGGGTGGAATAAGATGGGCTTTACAGTCCCAACCCAAAGCATTCTGTGATTCCATGATTCTGTGATTTGGTGCTTTCCTTGTTTTAATTGGCTCCTCCACAATGAGCCCCCTCATCCAGGCTGGGAGCACATGCCTGTGGAGAAACATCAGTGTGTCCCTGCAGATGTTGGCTTCTTTTCCTGCTGTGCTGACAGGGCAGGCTGGGATTGTCCAGATGATGGACCAACACAACCATCTGCTTTGTCAGGAAAATGTCCCCAGTAGAGACCAGCCCCACCACAACAGTCTGGTGGGTGGAATCCACAGTCACTCACAGGCCTCTGAAACATCTGATGCAACTTCCAGAGAGTCCAGGCACGTTTTGTGCCAGCAGTGACTACCCTGTCCAGCCTGCAGGACCTGTGCAAGCACTGCCAGCAGCTGCTCAGAGGTGGTTGCCAGGTCTTCTCCCATTTTTCACACCCCAGAGATACCAACCTCGTGCTGGGAGCCTTGAATCTGTGCTGTGCCTGGGGAGGCTTGGCTGTCTCTGTGACTCCCAGTTTGGGGTTGTTCTGGGGCTGCTGCAAAAGTCTGAATGTGTTGCCAAAAATGTCGTTATTACTGGTGTTGATTTTGTGGTGCCACCACGGCAGGCACAAGAGTTTTGGGCTACTCCCTGTCCAATCCTCCTGTGTGGACCTGCTCCAGCTCCCTTCTATGGTCTCTGATCTGGCCAGGGAGGGGGGGAGATGCTGGAGACAGACTGAGTCGTTGTGCCTGTTTGCCTCGAAGGTGTTGAACTGAGCAGAGCTGCTCTCTGAGACATCTGACCTCAGGAAAGGAGAAGAAAAGGAGGTTTTCCCCTCTCCTCCAGCTGGAACGGCTTCAATACACACTGGCTAAAAGAGGGAAAAACAAGGAAATCCCAAAAGCTCTGGGGTCAGACCACAGGTCTTGGCTCTGTACCTTGTTCCTACAGCTCACTGGGTGGTTGGTGCCTCGTGGTCCCACCAGTGGAACCGTGGACACTCGAGACTGGGCTCTGTGGGGGCTCTGCAAAGGCCACTGGTGCCTAAACACTGGGGCAATGGAGTGCTCATGCACCTTGAGCCTCTGCGAATCCAGCCAAGGTGGTAGAAGTCCCTCTGAGCTTTCGTGGGGATTCTGCAGGATTCCCATGGCAGGAGGGACTCTTTGGGAAGCTGCTGCTCCTTTGTTTCACAAGGATCTGGATATTGCAGTGAGACACCAGGTCCTGTGCTGGACGGGAGTCAGGGAGGGACAGACCAAAGGCTTTGGAGTGATGAAGCTGCTGCAGCTCTGAGGGAGTTCCCAAGGCAGAATTCAGTGAAGAAACTCCTCAGTGACCCAGTTCTTTATCTGCACTTGCCCTCCCCCTGGGGAAGTTGGTTGCCTCTCTAACCGAATTTACCAGCTGGAGTTTCCTAAGTGAGTTGTTTGAGGTTTTTTGAAAGAAACTGTCGTTGCTTTTATCAGTTCATCAGGGCATGAACTGAAGAACAGGAGCTTTAGGAAGAGAAGCAGCAACTGGAAGGTTTTGGGGTCTTCCCAGAGCTGGGGTCCATGTCTGAAGCTGGTGCCTGCCTGGCTCCCTCTCTCCTGGTGCTTCCATCCTCCCTCCTCAGCTGAGCTGTGACCAGGTGTGTGTTGTCTCTCTGCCCTCGGGAAAATGTAGCTGTGACAGACACAGACCCATCCTTTAGCAAAGTCTCCCTAGTTCTGCTGGTTCCCCAGCACCAGGCAGGCTGCACAGCAGCAAAACTCACTGAAGTCTCCTTGAGAAAGGTGTAAGACCTTCAGGCTGTTGTAGCTGAACACAAAAGGCAAAAAAGGAAACAAACAAACAAACAAAAAGGTAAAATGCAAATATAAGCCAGGTGTTCTGCTTCGCATCCTCTGCTTTTAATCACTGTGCCCAGGGGTGGATGGCACCTCCTGTTTCCATACTCCAGAGGAGCAGCATCTGATCTCTCCTCTGAGCACAAGATGAGGGGCACAAGGGTTTGGTGCTTGTGTGGGTGCTCAGCAGAAGGCTCAGCCAGACCCATGGCCTTTCCCACACACCGTGATCTGGGAGCAGGATCGTGGTCTCCAGGAAAAATGAACAAGAGACAAAGCATCTCCCAAACCTCCCACTTTCGTGGTTTCTGAAGCGGTTTGAGAGCAGTTTTTTTGGAGGGCAGTTTGGAGTGGTGCTTCTCAGGGGTCGGTGTGTTTAACATCCTTGTTGGTGACATGGACGGTGGGATCCATGGAGCCCCAGCAGGTGTCCCGGTGACACCGAGCTGTGTGTGCTGTCACACACTGGAGGGAAGGGATGGGGCATCCAGAGGGGCCTGGACAGGCTGGAGAGGTGGGGCTGTGCAAACCTCGTGGAGGCCAAGTGCAATGTGCTTCACCTGGGTCAGGGCAATGCCAGGTGTGAATCCAGGCTGGAGGAGAATGGAGGGAGAGCAGCCCTGGGGGAAGGGTTTGGGGATGTTGGTGGATGAGAAGCTCTGCATGACCCAGCCCAGAAACCCCCCATGCCCTGGGCTGATCCCACAGCAGACCACCCTGCAGAGCTGCCTCCAGCCCTGGAGAACAGCACAGGAAGGACATGGGGCTGCTGGAGAGAGTCCAGAGGAGGCCCCAAGATGGTCAGAGGGCTGGAGCCCCTCTGCTCTGGAGCCAGGCTGGGAGAGATGGGGGGGTTCACCTGGAGAAGAGAAGGCTCTGGCAAGACCTGAGAGCCCCTTCCAGCGCCTAAAGGGGCTCCAGGAGAGCTGGAGAGGGACTTTGGACAAGAGATGGAGGGACAGGACAAGGGGGAATGGCTTCCCACTGCCGGAGGGCAGGGATAGATGGGATATTGGGAAGGAATTCTTCCCTGTGAGGGTGGTGAGACCCTGGCACAGGTTGCCCAGAGAAGCTGTGGCTGCCCCATCCCTGGAAGTGTCCAAGGCCAGGTTGGAGCAACCAGGGCTAGTGGAAGGTGTCCTTGCCCATGGCAGGGGGTGGGACTGGATGAGCTTTAAGGTCCCTTCCAACCGAAACCATTCTGTGATTCTCCGAATTAAGTCCCTCATTGTGACACTCAGTTATCAGCTCTGATACCACCAACTGCCTCGGGAGCCTTTGAAAAACCCTCCTCCTGCTCCTCTAAGGGATGGTGACACCGCAGGGGAAGGACTCAGGTGGTGGCTTTGAAACCCTCTGGCTCTGCCCCCTTTGCACAAGAGCTGTGGTCACTGTTGTGCAAACTGCTGGTGCTGGTGCTGTGCTGGTGCTGTACTGGTGCTGTACTGGTGCTATGCTGGTGCTGTACTGGTGCTGTGTTGGTGCTGTGCCGGTGTTGGCAGCTCAGGAGATCCTCTGCTCCTGTCTCAAACACAGAAAGGGGTGGGGTGGGGGCACCTCCTGGGTCTCTTGGGTCAGGGTCCCCTTGAAGGCCAGGGGAGGTTGCTCAGGGTCTTACTCAAGCGAGCTGTGTCTCCAAGGATGCAGATCCCATCTCTGTTCCAGGCCCCATCCCAGCACTGCACCACCCTCAAGGGGGTTTTTCTTGGGAATTTTCTTGGCAGCACCATGTGCCATTGGCTCTTGTTCCATCCCTGTGCACCCTGAGCAGCCCCTGGCTCCGCCTGCAGCCCTCCCAGGAGACAGCCAAAGCCAGAGGTGAGGCTCCCAGAGCCTTCTCCTTCCAGGCTGGCCAAACCCAGCTTTCTCCTGCGTCCTGGGCTCCAGGTGGATTCCCTCCAGTTTGTCAAGACCAGTCTTAGATTAGAGGTCTGCAAACACCTGGGACCCACCACAAGATGTGCAGTTTGCTTTGCTGGTTTTCTTTAAAACATTGAAGGACCAGGACCAGTGGCAGTGCAAGGCTGCATCAGCTTTGGGGACAGGGATGATGGAACTTTTTTGGGGCTGGGAATGGTTGAGTCCAGTTTAGGAGACAGGGATGTTGAAGCCCACTTTTGGGGGATAAGGATGGTGGAGCCCAGCTTTGGGGCTGGGCATGGTGGAGCCCATTTTGGGGGATAAGGGTGGTGGAGCCCAGCTTTGGGCATAGGGATGGTGGAGCCTTGCTTTGGGGACAGGAATGGTGGAGCCCAGTTTGGGGGATGCACTTGGACAGGGAGAGGGGCTTTGGCCACAGGGAGAGGAGGTGCTTTGCCAGATCACTTCCCAGTGCAACAGCAGTTTGGGAAAGGGTGAGACCCTTCCTGGGCTTCTCTGAGCTCCAGACCAGCAGCTGGAGGTTGGTGACACCCGTTCAAACCATCACCCAGGTGCCTCCTCCTGCTGCAGGGACGTGGACAAGGAGCAGCATCCATGGATCCCTCCAGACCACGGTGGGCACGGGGCAGGAGGTGAGATGGGGAGTGTTGGGCAGTGCAGGCATCCCTGGGGTCTGGTATGGAAAGGAAGGATGAAGGGCACCACAGGGTAAGGAATGTTGTCCCTGTAAAACACCCCCAGAAGGGCTCAACACTCTCAAGCCACAACAAAGTGCTGCCTCACATCTCCCTCTGGAAAAATCACGGGGAAGCTCCGCTGGAACTGTGTGTGCAGTGGGGTGCAGAGGGGCCACCCTGCCGTGGTGCTGGGGTGGGTGCTGTGCTGTCTTGGCCTCACACCGCGAGGGGGAGTTCCCCAAAGGCAGGGTCAGCCCCTGCAGATAACGCCGGGCAGATAAAAGCCTGGCACGGAGGGGCCGGGGCAGGGAGGACACGGCACATCACGGGTGAGAGCCTGCCCGGGGCACTTCTCTGGGCGTGGGGGACTCGTTCCTGTGCCCTGGGTGGGGGTCTGGGGCTGGGTTTGGAGCGTCCAGCTGAGGGTTGTGATTCCCGGTGGCTCGGGGCTGGCAGAGCCGGGAGAACGGCAAGGATGCGGCTGGACCGTGCCGCTGCTGTGGCCAGGGGCTGCTCCGCGGGGAAAGGGTTTAGCTGGGCGTTTTAGGGTGGATTCTGGGCTGCCTTTGAGGCAGCTGCACGGCGGGGGTCAGGCGATGAGCAGCAGGCTCAACCCACAGCTCTGGTTGCTTTGGAGCAGCCTCGAGAGGTGAGTGCATCAGCTTTGGGCAAAAAACATCCCAAATTTCTGCGTGTGGAGGACCTGCCGTGCTGCCCTGGCTGCTCCCTCTTCCCCTCCAGCTCTTCCAGCCCCCTGCACTCCCCGTGTTGCTGCCCAGCTCCCTGCCAAGCTGCACTGGCAGCATGTTCTGCTCCCTTTTGGTTGCCCCCAAAGTCCCAAACAGGATGTCCCCATGTGGCACTACAAGGACTTCCCAGGCAGGACAACCCCTTGCACTGAGAAGGGGATGCCCCTTGAGCTCCCTTGGCATCCTCAGTGTGGGCATGGAAATTCCCATCCACTGGCTCTTGGTCTTCTTCACTTCTTGCATTCCTTTGCAGGGATGAAGGCAGGAACCTTCCCGGGGTTGCTGGTGATCCTCAGCCTCTTCCAGGCACCTGTGTCCTCTTCCCACGGTACTGTCCTTTGCAGATCAGGGGAATTTCTGAGCAGGAAAGATAAAAGTTCAGCCTGGAAGAGCCTGAATTGCTCTACTGTGGCAGCACAGCCCTGAAGAGGTGTCAGAAGGAGCACAGTTTGTCCCTCCTGTGGCAGCAATCCTGGCTGCTTCAGGTTTTTACCAGTTCATGGCCTACCTGGTTTCTTGAATCAGGTTAAAGGAGGTCAGTTCTCAGGTATGAGGGTCTCCCTCCCTGCTCCCTGAGCTTCCAGGGCTGTGGAATTTGAGGATGGGGCAGTCACTCCTCTCTTCCAACCCTGGATCACTGCTCTAAAACATCTAGAGACCCCCACCTGTTAATTTACAGGGTCAAGTCATTATGGAAAGCACGTGTCTGGCCTCTCATTTGTCTCAAATGGTGGCCCAGGCAATAATTTTTCTTGTCAACATCATCTAAGAGATAAACTCTGGGCTGATCAGGGAAGATATTTTTAAAATTCTGGGGAGCTTTTGGAGATATTTACCTCCTCTGTGTGATTTTCTGACATTTTCTTTCTCCCTGGAAGCTGTAGGAAAGTGCTGTCCCTCAGAGAAGCCCACCAGGGACTGTCCCCTCCTGTTCTGGGACCCACAGCCAGAAGATGATGGGCATGAAACTCATTTTTGGGAGCTCCCCAGGCAGGAAGGGGAGCAGTGAGTGTGGCAGGAGGGACTGGAGAAAGCCATGGGGAAATTGGGTTGTTCATAGAATCACAGAATCATGGAATGGTTTGGGTTGGGAAGGATGTTAAACCTCATCTCATCCCACCCCCTGCCATGGGCAGGGACACCTTCCACTAGACCAGGTTGCTCTAAGTCCCATCCAACCTGGCCTTGGACACTTCCAGGGATGGGAAACAGCAGGAGGGATGGTGCCTGCATCTCTCACTGTGGCTGTTTGAAGCCTCCACTGGTGGAGACAACTCTTCATGCCCAGGAACAACTCTCAGACCCCGCTGAAGAATGTATTTATACCCAGATCTCTCAAGAGCGAGCAGCAACTGCCTCCAGCACTGCTGTGCCCAGCCCTTGGGTGCTGGAGACACCAGCACAGGGTTCCTGACAGCACCCTGAGCTCTGCTCTCCCTGTCCCCTGCCCAGATGTGCTGGAGGAGCTGTCGGACATGTCCCTGCTGAGCAGTGTGGCCGAGGCCAAGCGCCTGGTGGACGTCGCCTACAAGCGCACGCGGGACCGGTGAGATTTGGGGCTGGGGCACGGCTGTGACCCCTGTGTGACCCCTGTGTGATCCATGTGACACCTTGACATCTCTGTGACCCCTGTGTGACCCCTCTGTGACCGTGTGACACTTCTGTGACCCCCATGTGACCCCCATGTGATACCTGTGTGACCCCTGTGTGACCCCTATGTAACCCCTGTGACCCCTGTGTGACCCCGTCTGACCCCTGTGTGACCCCTGTGTGACCCCTGCACTGCACCTTCACCCTCTCCTCCTCCTCCCGGAGCACAGGTCCAGGGGATGAGGAGCTCTGGAGCACAGAGGGCTGTGATCCAGGATTTTCCTGCTCACCCTGGTTTTACACCATGTCTCTGAGGCTCTTGGGGCACCAAGAGCTGTGATCTCCTCCCTGCAGGCTGTTCTTCCCAGCTTGGTGTTCAGAGAATCGCAGGTTTTAGTTGAAGGGACCTTAAAGATCTTGTTCCACCTCCAGCCATGGGCAGGGACACCTTCCACTAGCCCAGGTTCCTCCAAGCCCCGTCCAACCTGGCCTTGGACATTTCCAGGGATGGGGCAGCCACAGCTTCTCTGGGCAACCTGTGCCAGGGCCTCCCCACCCTCACAGCATCACCTGACACTGTGCTGGGCTCTGTTCCACTCCTCAGAGGAGCTCTGAGGTGGTGCCAGGTGTTGATTTCAAGTGGTTCTCCCCATGGACACAGCAAAAGGCTGCAGTGAGGACACTTTGTGGGACTGCCAACCATGGTTTGGGAGTGTCCAGCTTCCCACCAGCCTGTAGCTGTCCTCCTCCTGCAGCCACACTCTAGAACCCCTTGCTGGGTCAGGGACCCCTCCAGCTGACAGGAGGTTCCAGCAGCTTTAAGACAGGGTGAGCTGGAGACATTTGGGACCTTGGGATGGAGACACCTGCGGATATGGATGGTGTGGATAACAGCTGAGCAGGGTTTGGGTGCCTCAAGGACCTAAAATTTGCCTTCTGGCAAAGGTGGAGCTGGGCAATTTGAGAGATTCCCTTCCTGCAGCTCCCTCTGCTCCTCTGTCAGGGGTGCTGGGAGCAGCCCTGGCCTCTCCAAGTGGCTTTGCCTTTGCAGTTCAGAGCAGGGACTCACCAGGAGAGCTCGGATGTGGAACCTGCAGCACTCCTGGCCTTGCCCCAGGTCATGCTCTGTTTTCTTCTCCCTTGCAGCATCAAGCAGCACCTGCAGGACGATGCCTTGAGCCCAGCAGAGCTCCTGAGATACTTCAAGCAGCCCGTGGAGGGGACCCGGGCGGCCGTGCGGGCAGCAGATTATGTGCAGACCACCCTGAGCCTCCTCAAGGAGAAGCTGAGATGGGCTGTGAGGGGGGACTTCAACGTCACAGGTGGGGATCTCCCTGTGCTGGGAGGAAGGCAGAGGAGGAAGACACCAGGCATGGTCACTGGGGCTTTGTGGGGCCTGGGAGGGGGGAAGGAAAGCAGGTTGTGATGGACCATGACTCAAACCTCTCCCACATGGCTGCAGAGAGGCAAAGCTGAGTTCTTTTTCTGTACTCTCTTTCTATTTAAAAAAAAAATTATTTAGGGGTTTATCAGTTAATGAAAGTGTTTTGGACACGTCCATGGTTCTTTCTGCAATTTAGAGGTTCATGGACCAATGGGTCAAAGCTTGAAGCACTTTGGCAGATATTGTTCTTCTGCTTGAGCTGGGAATGAGCAGAGGCAGAGATGTGACTCGAAGTAGCTCAACCCCAAGGAAGGCAGTTCTTCTGCCAGACTTCAGCCAGCACCAAAGTCACTGCCAGACTGTGCTGCACCAGGGACAGGATGCTGGAGAAAGTCCAAATGGCAAATGGGGAGATGTGAGAGGACATTTCAGCTGTGTCTGAGGGAGCAATGTCCTCCCTGAGGTGGAGTCGTGGCCCCCAGGCTGCTGAAAGCAGGAGGCAGATTAGGGGCAGGAAGAGAAACAGGGAGGCACAGGGAAGGCTCCTGCCATAAAAGGTGAACTCATGGAGAACATGGAATGGTTTGGGTTGGAAGGGATCTTAAAGCTCAGCTGGTTCCAACCCCTGCCATGGGCAGGGACACCTTCCACCAAGCCCTATCCAACCTGGCCTTGAGCACTTCCCCAGCATTCCAGTAAAGCACTGGCAGGACAGGACACACATCCTGGGGTGTCCCAGCATTGCTCCAGGATGGGGTGAGCTGGAAGAGGATGGCAGGGCTGGTGGTGCTCAGTTCCAGCCTCTCCATCCAGGAATGGTGCTCCACAGACCTGCCAGGCCAGTTGGCTGCCACCTCTCAGCTGCAACCCCAGAGGCTCCTTAAACCATTCTGCAACCCAAACTGTTGGTGGCAGCAGTGACCAGGAAACCTGTGAGGGACTCAGGACTTGTTTGAGCAGCAACAGCAGAGAAGGAGTATCTCTGCTCTGGAGCCAGGCTGGGAGAGCTGGGGGTGTTCACCTGGAGAAGAGAAGGCTCCAGGGAGATCTGAGAGCCCCTTCCAGTGCCTAAAGGGGGCTTATAAAGGAGGGAGAGAGACTTTTTACACTGGCAGACAGTGAAAGGACAAGGAGGAATTAAATTTTAAACTAAAATAGGAGGGATTTAGGTCAGATATCAGGAAGGAATTGTTCCCTGTGAGGGTGAGGAGGCCCTGGCACAGGTTGCCCAGAGAAGCTGTGGCTGTCCCATCCCTGGAAGTGTCCAAGGCCAGGTTGGATGGGGCTTGGAGCAACCTGGGCTAGTGGAAGGTGTCCCTGCCCATGGCAGGGGGTGAGATGAGATGAGCTTTAAGATCCCTTCCAACCCAAACCATTCTGAGATTCTGTGATTAAGGCTTTGCTGGCTGAACTCAGCCACTGAACTCCCATGCAAGGGGAAATCTCCACGGTGGAAACACAAAGGCAAAGTCTCCTGGTGTGCTCAGCCATGGGATGGTTCTTCTCCAAGCTCAGAGCAGTGGTGGCACTCACTGGTGATGCTTCCAGAGGGAAAAACTTGTAACACCCCGTTGGGGTGGCTGGAGCTGTTTGCATTTTATGGTGGAGAGAAAAAGGGAGAGGAGAGGAAGGAAAATATAATGCTAGAAAATCATTCTGCTGCTGCCCAGGCCTCATGTGTAATTATAAATGAGATTCGACCACAGCTTTGCTGGGTTTGATGCTTTCCAAGACAGGAAAAGCAGCTTTGTTGCTCCTCAGCACCTCTTTGAGCAGGAAGGTCTTAAACAACAGCATGTTGTGGTCGTACAGATGATGCTGTGACAAGAAACCATCCCAAGGGTACAAGAAGGAAAACCTTTCCCTGAGCCTGGGAGGCACCTCAAACACACCCAGCAGGGCCAGTGTGTTCCTGAGAACTTGTTCCTCCTTGTTCCCTGGCAGATTTGCTGACTCCAGCTCAGCTGGGGATGATTTTCAAGGCCAGTGGATGTGACCAGCAGGATAAGAAAATAAATTGTGCCTCTTCCCGCTACCGAACGATCACCGGCGAGTGCAACAACAGGTGAGGGGCTGAGCTGGAGGGCTGGGGGGGCAACAGGACACGAGGAAATGGCCTCAAGCTGAGCCAGGAGAGGTTCAGGTTGGACATCAGGAGGAATTTCTTCATGGAAAGAGTTGTCAGACATTTGAAGGGGCTGCCCAGATGCTGGAGTCACTATCCAGTAATTACCATTCAGTGACGGCCCTCAAAAGAACCACACAGCACAGGAACACTCCCAACCTAAATCCCCCAATTTCTATTCAAGGTCACTGGAAATGCCATTCAGAAGCCTCTGGCCCTTTTCCTTGGCATTAAGCCTCCAACTTTAGTTTCCACCCACGGTCTGAGGTTGAGGGCTCTTCTTCAGGCCAGATGACACCAAGGGTCACCTGAGTTCTTGCCTGGGAGAAACTGAGGCTTGGAGTGGATTGTTAAAAGTCTTTTCATACCTAAACAATTCTATTACTGTTGTTATCATTATTAATCCTGAGGTTTATTGGTGCAGCAGCTCCCGGATCGTTGTCTGGTCCCATTCCAAGGTCCACGTCTCTCCACACCCACGAGCTCTTGGCTCTGCCATGATCCTGATGACACTAATTGTTTGCTCTTCTTCCATTCCCTCTGGCAGGAGGCACCCATCCCTTGGAGCCTCCAACAGAGCCCTGGCCAGATGGCTGCCAGGATATTACGAGGACGGCGTGTCCATCCCCCTTGGGTGGACAGAGGGAAGGCGCTTCTATGGATTCCCTCTTCCCCTGGTAATGTTTGTAACAGTCACCCGAGAATGCACAGTCAGGGCCTGGGGATTGTCAGTTCTTGGACAGGTCACAGGCAGCAAAGTCCTCACCCACCAGCTGGAGTGGGGGATTGGAGGAGGAACTTGGATTCACCAGCTGCAGGGTGATCCGATGAGAACATCCAGGGGGATCCATCAGAAGGGCTCTGTAGCCTTCAGGAAAAGCAAAGGAAAATCAACCTGATTACTGCAGAAGCACGGGATGAAGAAAGAACCATGAAATGTGTTCTTTTAAATTGAATGCACTTAAGCCAAATTATTTCACTCACCTTTTTTTTGATTTGGTTTGTGGCAGCAGGTTGTCTCCTGAAAAGCAATATGTCAGAGGATAAAGTGAGCAAGGGAACCCCCAGAATAAAAAATATCGGGCCAGAAATTCTTTGGGGGGATCCCTGGGTGGGTGATCTGGGCGTGTGGCTCTGGTGGCAGCTGGGTGGGAGCAGGGACACTGTGATGTGGCTTCTGGTCACTTGGATTTGATGCAACAAGGGCACTAATGAGGAGCTCCATGACTTTCTGGCTTGTGCCTCATGCTCACGTGCCCACTGCACTTCCTAACCCTCCTCCAGGGCACAGCACAGTGCCCACTTTTGTGCAGTAATAAATGAAGGAAGAACTGGTGTGGGAATTGTGACGGGTGGGGAAAAGATAAGAAGGGAAGGCAGCCTTGGAATAACTTAAGAAATTCCCAGTGACTATTTTTTCCACACTTCTATTTCAGAAATGTCTTTTAAAACCTGTTTTGTCTCCCTTTGTCAGGCTTGCTTAGCTGCTTCCTTAAGTCCATCAGGGGATAGTCTTGGCCTAGAGGCTCAGAACCCCGCCTAGAGCCAGAGCACTGCAGTGCCCAGTGAAGGGACACTCAGTGACACCTTCTAATGCCAACAGATTTGGGGGTTTTTTTTGTCTGTGAAGCACAAGAAGTGCCTTGTGGAATTTTGCTGACGACCCCACGACCTGGTGCACCCCCTTGACCAGGTCATTTCCCCACACACGTGTCCTGCCTCCATCCCTGCAGGTCCGGCAGGTGTCCAACGAGATCGTTCGCTTCCCACCAGAGCGGCTCCGGCTGGACCAGCACAGGTCCCTCATGTTCATGCAGTGGGGGCAGTTCATTGACCACGACCTGGATTTCAGCCCAGAAACCCCAGCCAGGTTCAGCTTTCGTGGTGAGATAGACTGTGACACCAGCTGTGCCAAGGAGCCTCCCTGCTTCCCCATCCAGGTACAGTCAGCCTTCTTCTTCCAGGGGACACAGGGAGAGGGCATCTGCCTTCCAACCAGGAGATGATGGAGACAGGGAGAGGGTATCTGCCTTCCAAGCAGGAGATGGTGGAGACAGGGAGAGGGTATCTGCCTTCCAAGCAGGAGATGGTGGTGGCTCTCCCAGCCCTTGGCCATGGGGGAACATCCTCCCAGAGCTGGCCAAGGGGGGTCGGAACACCCCCTGTGCTGAGCCCCGGGCACTGTCCATGGGTGTCAGGCACAGTCACAGGGATACTCTCAGGACTCTTAGGGGTGGGCCTGTGCAGGGCTGAGGGTTGGACTCGATGATCCTTGTGGGTCCCTTCCAACCCAGCACGTTCTGTGATTCAATCCAATATATATAAGTTATGGGGAAAAACTTTAGGAATCCATAGGACTTTATGGAAATCCAGGTGTCTCCAGACTGTTTGGGACTTGGACTCCTAAAGCAGCATCTCTGCTGTCCATCTGACCCTCCATATCAGTCTTAATGACTGATCTCCACCCTACCTGTGAGATGGCTCTGCCACGGCTGTGCATCACCACACGGCTCCTGCCGACGGATTCTCCCGTTCTCTTCCCTCAGATCCCACCCAACGACCCCCGAATCACCAACAGGAGGGACTGCCTGCCTTTCTTCCGCTCTGCCCCTGCCTGTACCCCTGGCAGGGGGGTCCGGGAGCAGATCAATGCCCTCACCTCGTTCCTGGATGGCAGCGTGGTGTACGGCAGCGAGGAGGACGTGGCCAAGCGGCTGCGGGACCGGAGCCGTGGGCTGGGCCTGCTGGCTGTGAACCAGAACTTCACCGACAGGGGCAGGGCCTACATGCCCTTTGGGCCCATCAGGAAGGAGCCCTGTCTCAAGGCCAGTGGGGCAGCTCGAATCCCTTGCTTTTTTGCAGGTAAGTTGGGTGTTTTCACCCCGACCTGAAAACCAGAGCGAACAATTCCACTGGCTTCGGTTGGTTCTTCAGGTTTTTCTTATTTATTCTTCTTTCCTCTTTCTCTTCCTCTTCCTCTTTCCCTCCTCTTTCTCTCCTCTTTCTCTTCTCTTTCTCTTCCTCTTCCTCTCTCTCCCTCTTTCTCTCCCTCTTTCTCTCCCTCTTTCTCTCCCTCTTTCTCTCCCTCTTTCTCTCCCTCTTCCTCTTCCTCTTCCTCTTCCTCTTCCTCTTCCTCTTCCTCTTCCTCTTCCTCTTCCTCTTCCTCTTCCTCTTCCTCTTCCTCTTCCTCTTCCTCTTCTCTTCCTTTTCCCTTCCTCTTCTCTTTCTCTTCTCACCTTCTTCTCCCTTTCCTTTACCTTCTCCTTATTTTTCTTCTTCTTCTTCTTTTCTTTAATGTTTTTCTTACTGAAGGAGGAAATGGAGTGTAGCAAGTCATGAAAGGCTGAGACAGGCTGTGCTAGGCAGGAGAAAGGTCTTCACCACCTCCAAGTCTTCTTTGTGAAGATAGACCTGGAGTGAATCTGTCCCATTTGTGCTCTAGAGAAGGGTCCAGAGTGCCCTGGGAACCAGTGCCATGGTGGAGCCAAACAGGCACAGCAGTGGCAGCCCAGCCTGGAGGCAATGGTTTGTCCATATTTGTCATTCCATGGTCATCTCTATTCCAGCAGGATGGGGACAGGTGTGTGGGTGCTGGGCTGGGTCAGCTCCTGGAAGCATTTGTGTGTGTTGCTGCACATCAGTGTTCCTGCTGCACTGTGAGAGGAGCTGAGATCCCAGCTGGAATGAGAATGAGGCCAACTCCAGACCATGGTGACCTTTTAAGATGTGTCCCCACCACTGAGAAGGCTGGGGGTGCACTGGGAACCAGGACAGTCCATCAGGACAGGCTCTGGCTTCATTTATCCTTTGTCACGATTTTGGTATCCCCTTGACCACTTCTTCAACCCAAAAGAACTCCTTTGGTCCTGGGCACAGCCTCCCAAATCCAAACAGCCACATCACTGCACAACCACCACCCCCTTCCCACCTCCTGCTCTTTGCCATCTTCTCCCGTCCCCAGCTCACAGAGACAGAAGTGACCCCTCGGACCCTGGTCATTGCTCCCTTCCCCCTGGCCCTGCTGGTGAGGATCCAAGCCTGGGGAACCCCAACAGGGATGTTTCTCACACACTTTCTGAATTAGTGTCTCGCTCCCTGGTCTTTTTCTTTTGGAAGCAGGACCTCCTGGCTCTGCTGGCTCTGCTGGGCTGAGCAGCTCTGGCACTGCTGCAGAAAACTTGAGGGCACAACATATCTCATCAGCTGTGGAGCTGCTTTCTATTCCCTTGCCCTCCTGTATATGTTTTCCAAGCTCCTCTGTGCAGCATCCCCAATGTCCTTGGATACCATCAGGACCTGGTGGTGGGACCGGTGGGACACCTCTGCTTGATGCCATCCTCCAGCTCCTCCTCTGAAGTTTTTGGTGTTTTGTGCTCCCTCCAGCCTCTCACACCTCTATGTCTGTCCCATCTGTTGTTCCATGTCTTCACCTGCTCCCCTTGGTGAAGACCACGTGGGACCTGTGGCCAAAGGCAGATGCCCAGTGAGGAGCAGAGCAGGATTATCAGATACTTCCCAGGGTGGAAATGTCAGGTACTTTCCAGCCCCCTGGACTGCAGGGGCAGTTCCTGTTCCACAGCTGGAACATTCCCATCAATGCATTCATGGCCAGCAGTTCAGGCTGGTTCAGAAGCACCTTTGAAAATCCAGTGTCTTATTTGGGACTTTTCCGGTCCCTGAAAACTGAGGGAATTTCACATGTGCTGTCGCCTACCAGGGCTCAGCGTTGCCTCCTGGAGCTCTGTTGGAAGCCCTGGCTGGGTGAATTCTGCTCATGGAAACCTCACAGAGCTGCTTTTGTTTGTCCTTCCGCAGCCCCTCACAGGGAGCCTTTGACAGTGGATGAAAAGGGCTCTGTGCTGGGAGCAGGAGTAAATCCCTCTATTTACTATGGGACAAGGGCACTGAATACGACATATTTGCTTTTCTCTGAGTGCTTCTTTATCCTCCCATCACCTGCTTGCTTTTGGGTTTCCTGCCCCAGATGTGTGAAGAAGGATTTGATGTTTCATTATGGTGCTGTTTGTAATTTCTTCCTTCAAGTTGTGACTCATTTCATTTTCACTTTTCCTCCCCAGGGAGCTTGTTTGGGACTGTCATCTTGCTTTGGCCGCAGTTTCGGCTGGTTTGAAGGAGACCTTCTGACTTTCAGAGCCCTCCTGACTTCCCTCTGCCCATTTTACGTTTCTCTCTTAACTGTGAGACCAAATGTCTCTCTGATATGGGAGCCTGGATAACACCTGCTTGTATTTACCTCCTTAAGTAAATGCCCCAGCCCTTGATTGAAACAAACCTTCCCCGTGTCTCTGCAATGCTGAGCCCAACCACGGTGGCATCTTGGCTTTTGCTGCCTCAGCAGAAATTTGGCTTTTCCCTGGTGCTGCCCAGTCCTGAGCACTCTGACCTTGCTTTCCTTCTCCTCCTCCTCCTCTGTTTTTCTTCCCCGTTTCCTCCACAGTGCAGGTCTCCACACATCTAAAAATTGCTCTGTGCATGCTTCCCAGTGGGATATTCCCATTCCAGTGGGAAGCAGCCAGGCACAGGGCACTGTCACTCAGCTGTGACCCTCCTAGGTGACACCAGAGCCAGCGAGATGCTGGAGCTGGCCTGCATGCACACGCTCTTCGTGCGGGAGCACAACCGCCTGGCCGGGCAGCTGAAGAGGCTCAATCCCCACTGGAATGATGAGACACTCTACCAGGAGGCACGAAAGATCCTGGGAGCCATGATCCAGGTACCATCTCACACGGCCTGGCCCTGCCTGCAGTCTCACAGCATTAACGTGAGAGGCTCTGTTGGGATGGGGTGGCGAAAGGGTGTGAGGTTTTTGGGGTGCAAAGCCCAAATTCTTTCCACCAGCCCCTTTCAACCAAAGCAAAATCACACAGAGATCCCTGAAATAACAAGCACAGAGGGGTCCCCCCAGATCTGAGATGTCCCTTTGCTGTTAAATTCAAAAATTGCTTGGTGATTTCTAACTGCACTTTTTTGTTCAAGAAACAGGCAGAGAAGTCAGAGGAAAAGTTTTTCTAACCAGTGTTTGGTACCTGATAAAAATGGTGCTGGAAATTCGGATTACAATTCCTCTGAGTTGACAGTCTCTTCCTCTCAAAGGTTCCCTGCCCATGCCAGGGGGTTGGAATGAGATGATCTTTCAAGTGCCTTCCAACCCAAACCATTCTGGGATCCTATGAAGAAGCCCCATGTGCTGGTGGCTGCAGCCTATCATGGTGTTCCTCTGTCCTCCAGGGCAAAGAGCCCATTGGGACTGTGCTGCACCCAGATTTCACTCTGAACGAGATCTCAGGGTCACAAAAATATTTCTGTGCTTAGGAAGGACCTCTCAAGGTCTCTTGTGCAGCCTCCAGTTTGGAGCAGGACCAGCTTCAAAGCCAGATGAGGTTTCACAGCCAACACAAGACGCTGGTTCTTATGAGAAGGAGACATGGAGCTCCCAAAGGCAGTGCTTAGTCGGACCTAGTTGGAAACTTGTCTTCTAAGCTGGCTTAACAAGCAATAAAAACCAGGAATATCAAAATGTTTAAGTTTTTTTTAGCTGTCAATTTAAATATTATAGTATTTTTGGATAAACATGTTGGGTAAGGCAATGTGGAGAGACTCAAAGGGTTGTCCTAAAAGCATCATCTCCATCATCGTGTTGACATTGATGGTTTCATCTTCCTGCAGTTTTCAGAAAATTAATCCATTTTCTCCTCCTGACACAGAATTTATTTTTTTTTTTTACTTTTTTTAATTATATTGTGGCACCTCCTCGATATCCCAGAGAGACACGTGGGCAGGGTTGGAATCCTCTGCTATGGGAGGGCTCTGAGGGCTGCCCGTGGGTGGTGTTATCCCATGTGCCAACACCACCAACGTTATCTTGGCCATCTCAGGGTGCAGTTCTGCCTGGCTGATGGGAGACAATATTTGGGAGGGTTTGGCATTCTCAGAATCAATTAGGTTGGAAAAGACCTCTGAGATCATTGAGTCCAACCTATTACTATCTTACTCTGACCTATCAAAGTGTTGAGGAATGGAGGCCACGTCTGGGAACACCGGAGTGCTGAGCATCAGGGGGCAGAGGGTGTGTGTGGATCAGGCACCAGTGGTGTCTGTGCTCCCTGGTGGTCCTGGGGTGTCCACGCTGCATTTTCACCCAGCTCCCTGCATGTTCATGCAAAGCTCCTCAGTGTTACAGGGAGTGGAGATCCCTCCATGCCTGGCCGGAGAAAGCAGGAGGGCAGGAGGTGCCCTGCAGTGCCTGTGTCCGTGTCTGGAGCTGCACTTGGACAGCTGCAGTAGAGGTTCTGTGGAGAAACAAAAATGTCTCTCCACAGTGGCAGGGAGGATCCCCACTGGGCTGCCAGAGCAGCTGGGTGAAGCTCTGGTGAGGTGAAAGGCAGGTTGGCCCTGGGGTGGTCCATCAATCCCATCAGAGCAGCTCCACGTGACAGCTCCTGTTGTTTGAGAACACGAACAACTTTGATTCTGTAGCACCCAACAGCCGAGACACTGATGGTTCACCCTCTCCTTGTTTCCCCCTAGATTATAACCTACAGGGATTACCTGCCTCTCCTGTTGGGATCCAGGTTCCGGCATCTGATTCCTCATTACCGGGGCTACAATGAGTTTGTGGATCCTCGGATATCCAACGTCTTCACCCTGGCCTTTCGCTTCGCCCACGCCTCAATTCCCCCCACTGTGGGTCGCCTAAACGAGAGTTACAAGCCCATAACACCCGAAATTCAACTTGGAACCTCCTTCTTTGCAGTCTGGAGGATCCTTCAAGAAGGTAAAGCCTTTCTTGCAGTGAGTTTATCCCACTCAGCCTTTTCTGCCCTCTCTGGATGAGCTCCTGCTTCAGCCAAATTTAAAAGCACTTTGTATTAAATGTATTTTGTATTAAATGACCTCTTCAACCAGCCAGAGTTTTCCCAACAGGGCTGTTCCCTGCAGCCAAGTGCAGTGTTATGGAGCTCATGGTTTGATCCCTTAATTGCTGTCGCCTCCCAGAACATTATTCAAAGTACTTTTTAATTCTTTGAGGGCAGGAAAATTGATTCTCACATGGCAGAAGCTTATAATTAAATATAAGCCACGCTCAGCTCTCTCAAGCCTGTTACACACCCACCGGTCTCCCCGCACTGCTCACATGTCCCTGTGTCACCATTCCAGGTGGGATTGATCCCTACCTGCGGAACCTGATGGCCAGTCAGGCCAAGCTGATGACGCAGCAGCAGATGGTGGTGGATGAGCTCCGGGACCGGCTCTTTGAGCAGGTGGAGAGGATTGGCTTTGATTTGGCCGCGCTCAACATGCAGCGGAGCAGAGACCACGGCCTGCCAGGTGAGCTGGCTGTGGGAGCAGGGCTGCCCAAGGAAGTGGAAATCAGGCACTTCTGCTTGGGCACTGAGAAACATCTCCAGCCCGTGACTGACTCAAATTACCTCAGAGCTGGACCTGATCCTTGTGAGCACCTTCCAATTCAGGATAGTCTGTGATTCCCTGATGCTCTTTCCCAAACCTTTTCCTTGTTTCTGGATGACCATGGGTAAGTGGGTGGAGGTTGGGCGATGCAGGCAGAGCCTGGATGAAGCTGGAGGAGACACGTGAGGCAGAACACGGGGCATTGCACAGACCAAAGTTTGCTGTTCAGGGACTGACTTGTATTTTTCAAATAGAAAAGTTGGTGAAGTATTTCAGCAACAAGTTTGCAGGAGTGGAATTAGGGCCAGAAGTCCCCTGTGGCTTCTCTCCAATCATCTGTAGTAGTCCAGCCCAGCCACACGTGACTGGAAGAGCAGATTCCAATACGTGAGGAAAACCTCATGGTAATTTCTCTACAAAGACCATGTCCCAGAACAAAAGGCATGTCAGAACCACTCTCGGGGCTCTGCAAGGGGCAGAACCAGTGTAATGGCATTGCAAGATGCTCTTGAGAAATAGATTGTTAGTGGGACTCCACCGCTGGCTCCAGGTGGATCATTGCCCAACACTGTTATTAGTCTGATGTAAGTGCCTGGAGCTGCTGTGTCAGTAAATCCTTTGAAATTGTGATGAAAAGTGACCTGGATCCACAGGTTTGAAGCCCATTTGGAGGCTTTGCAGCACACCCAGGGGCATGGCTGGGTCACAGGATTGCTCTGCCTTGGCTGAAACAGAAGGCTGTGATTTTTCCATGCTTCAAGTAGGAACATCATTGAGCAGAACCTCGTCTGAACCACAGATCCTGAGTTTCTAGCTCTGACTCCAGACCTGCCATAGTGGAAGTTCCATGTATTTCTGAATTTGTGAATTAGTGAGTTTCTGAATTGGTGAATGTGTGGCTAGCTTTGGGTCTCAGCCACCCTGAGTTCTACTGTACTCCTGGTATTAGTCAACCACAAAGGTGGTGATGGCACAGCAAGGTCAAAACAACCTTTCTAATTAATTTTTGGACAAAGAAAATTCTCGGTCTCCTAGAATTATTTGATAGTGGTGTCATCCAGGCACCATATGCTGTGTTCTTTTCTCTAAATTCTCCCCAGTTTTTAGACATAGGACAGTAGGTTTAGATGGGATATTGGGAAGAAATTCTTCCCTGTGAGGGTGGGGAGGCCCTGGCACAGCTTGCCCAGAGAGTGGCTGCCCCATCCCTGGAAGTGTCCAAGGTCAGGTTGGAGCAACCTGGTCTAGTGGAAGATGTCTCTGCCCATGGCAGGGGTTGGAACAACATGGGCTTTAATGTCACTTCCAACCCAAACCATTCTGGGCTCATAGCGAGGTTTTTTTGTCCACCAAGAAGCAGAATTATACACCAGTTGTAGCCCAGTGGATTTTTGGCTGTTTGCAGTACAGGAAAAATTAGTCCAGCTGGCAAAGTCTGATGGCTAAAGTAACTTGGACTGTGTGGTTTGGGATGGCTTGTCCCTGGGACTATACAGGGACCAGCTGTGGGGAAGCACTTGGCCACTGTCCTGTTGTCCAGAAGGAGGGACCATCAGCATCTTGTCCAGGTTGAAGGCAACATCAGCTGCATCCCTGTTGAGTGGAACAAAACATGACTGGAAGGTGGTGAAACATCTCCCAGCAGCAGAGATCACCTGCAAAGTCATGGCCCTCCCAAAACAGAGTTGAAAGGCCAGGCAGGAGGAACTGGCTCTGGAGGAGTAGGAAGTCAGTGGCATTAACAGAAACATAAAAAAAATGTTTTAAACATTTTGGGGCCCTACCTGTGTCCCAGCTTTGGGAAAGAGAGGATAAGGTCTTTCCGGGAGGTGGTAACACGTTACTGATCTGTCTCTGATACCCAACCACTCGCAGGTTACAACTCCTGGAGAAGATTCTGTGAGCTCTCACAGCCTTCTGGAGTGAAGTCCCTTGGTCGAGTGCTGAGGAATCGGGATCTGGCCAAGAGGTTCCTACAGCTCTATGGGACCCCCAATAATATTGACATCTGGATTGGGGCCCTCGCAGAGCCCTTTGTGAAGGGAGGCAGAGTTGGGCCTCTCATGGCTTGTCTCATTGGCACCCAGTTCAGGAACATCCGTGATGGGGACAGGTAAGAGGGGAGCTGGTAATCCCAACCCCAAAGGACAGAGAGGATGGAGTTTATGGAGATTTCCTTAGGCAGATTTGTAGACGTCCAGCTGTTTATTGCTCTTCTTTTCACTACTACTCCAAACATTTCTTTCCCTTTCTGATGATATTCCCTGTCTAATGGTTGAGATCCTGGGCTAAGTTCCCTTCCCAGCCAAGTGTTTTCACTCTCAGCCTGTTCACTACCAGTCACAACTTGTGCAAACTGGGTTGCCCTTCTCCATGTGGGAATGCTGGAGCCCTTTTCCTCCCTCAGATCGGTGCTCTCAAGGTGTTACTGTGTCTTCAACCAGCAGCTCCCTCCAGCAGGAAGGGGAACATAACAAAAACCTTAGCAAGAAAAAACAGGTACAGCTCTAAAGGTGGGAAAACCAGGATCTGGATGGATTGACTTCATCCAAATGGAGCAAGATCTGTCAGGTCCAAACATATTGCACTGGAAGCAACTGCTCAGCGTCTGCTGAGGTGGTGGTTCCTGCTTTGGGGAGCTTTGAAAATTCACCTGCAGACCAAGGGATGGTGCTGAAGGACTGACACACTTCCAGGCTTTTTAGGGAGTAAAAGAGGTGAAATGTTCTCTCTTGGTTGGGTCTCAGCTCAGCCCAAGCTGCTTCCCCAGCACTGGCAGCATCCCTGTCCCCTCCCTGCTGTGCCTGCAAAACTCAAACACCTGCTCACCTCCCAAATTCTGAGCTTGCAATACACATTTTTGTCCATCTCAGTGTCTTCTGTACTTTTCAGGGGTCTTGGAGGTGATTTCTCACTGTTTCTTCTTTCCAGTTCTGAGCTGAAACCCCATGATCTAACATGTAGCAGGGTTTGGTCTTTGCTTGCACCAAGATGTGGGTTGGGGTTTCCTTGTCAACCAAAATCCCTTCAGCAGCATTAAGCTTTGAACATCCCTGAATTCCTCTTCCTACTTGAGGTTGCTCAGGGGCACCAGGTGCAGCAGTGCCCCATTTTAAGCTGCATTTCTGAACCAAGATCCCTGTACCTGCCACCAATGTTGCCTGAAAATGGCATCACAACCCCTGTTTCTGGGAAACAGTTCTGCCTAGAAAGACTTAGGATGAGCTCAAACCCTAATATTGGGAGCTTAGAGGCAAACAGTCCATTGCACATCTAGAAATCCTCTTCTTATGGCAGGAAACAAATGTTTTTTTTTTAAAAATTGGGTAATTACAGGGCTGGTTCCAGCACAGCAATCATGTGGCTGTAACCACAGTCTGTGCAGCCTTTCCTATTTGAAAGAGGAGCCTGTGCCTCATCTGAGGGAACACAGGGCAATTAATTCAATTGCAGCTTTATTATAAGTCCATGAGAAAAAAAAAAAAGGCAAATTAAATTATCCAGCTGGTGAGTCAGGGCTCTTGATTTAAATAACAGAAATTTGAATTTGTTCTTGGCAACAGAACTGTGTTATTGGTGTTAATGTGGGAGTCCTGAACGTGGAGAAGCCAGAAGGCAAAAATCTGTTGTGTGTGCTTCTTTCTCCTGCAGGTTTTGGTGGCAGAAGCCTGGGGTTTTCACTCATCAGCAACGCCGTGCACTGGCCAAAATCTCCCTGTCACGAATAATTTGTGACAACACCGGCATCACTAAAGTTTCAAGGCACATCTTCAGGGCTAACAGGTACCCCGAGCACTTTGTGAGCTGCAGTCGGATCCCAAAGCTGGACCTCAGACCATGGAGGTCACCGTGCACCGAGGAGCAAGGTAAGAGCTCCCCAGAGCTCCTGCCTGCAGGCACGGGAGAGAGCCAGAGCCAGGGGCTTCAACCAGGGCTGCCCGATGGGGCTCTGGGCCTGTGTGCCAGGTACACCCCTAGGACACGTTTGGACTCTCCATTTTATCAGGTGCACTGGGAGTGGCTCCTCCAAAGTGCAGATTTTCCAGCCCTGGCAGTGCAAGACCAAGCCAAGTGCCCTGTTCTGGGATTCCTCCTCAGGAGGAAAGGCTGAGGGAGCTGGGGTTGTTCAGCCTCCAGAGCAGACACTGAGAGGGGACCTCCCACTGTGTGTCAGGGGCTGCAGGGAGGGGGCAGAGGATGGACAAGGCTCTGCTCGGGGGGCCCAGCAATGGCACAGGAGGAACGGGCAGGAACTGATGCCCAGGAAGCTCCAGCTGGACAGGAGGAAGAACTTCTTCCCTGGGCAGTGACCCAGCTCTGAACAGGCTGCCCAGGGAGGGGCTGGAGTCTCCTCCCTGGGGATATTCCAGAGCCCTGTGGACACAATCCTGTGCCCTGTGCTCTGGGCTGGCCCTGCCTGAGCAGGGAGGTGGCACCAGTGACCCACTGGGGTCCCTTCCAGCCTGACCCATCCTGGGATTGTGGGATTTTTTCTGGTTAGAATACCTTCCAGTTTAGGTCTTTGCTGTTGATTCCCATGTTTTTCTGCATGGAAAACAATGTCCGAACTGGGAAGGTTGGTCTGTCTGTCTGTCCAGCTGCTTGGCCTCTCTGTAGCACAGCTCCAAGCTGTCTGTCAGCACATCCTGGTCAGGCCAAAAGCAGCTCTTCATTGGAACAGAGATTCCCACTCTATGGAAGGGATCTTGGAATTTGATTTCTGCTTGTATAGTTTTTGCCTGTATTTCCATTATTTCCCTCTGCCTTCAGGATTTGTAAAATTTTGGTCTTTAATGCTTTCCTTCCAAATTCTCTGAAGTCCCTGGGAAGTAGATGTAGGGAATAGTGGCTCTCCCCTGGGAAAGGTAGACTGCTCCAGTGCCATGCCTTTTCCTAACAAAACATCATCCTTCCTTTGCTGACAGTCAGGCCCTGTCACGCTCTCATAATTCCAGTTATCAATCTCTCTTTTCCAGCTGGAAATGAATCCACAGCTATGGCAGGTCCTTCTCTGTTAACACATTGGTTTTTATTTCCTCTAGAAGAAGATTCTGGTGACTTTAAATGCTGAACACTGAGGATTCCCCAGGAGTCTGGACTTTGGAAGATGCTGGGATTTATTATTACTTTTTACTTGTTTTGTGCTTTTACTGCCTGCACTGCTGCTGTCATTTACTCAGCTTAGTTTGCACGAAGCCTTTCCAGTGGGATGGAGCCCAGCAAGAAAAAGCTCCATGAGGAGATTTCTCAGATCTGGGAAATCACTCAATATCACAAAGCCAAGTGAAATGAGTTATCCAGAGGCTGATTCCAAATCACACCAGCTGCTGGTTTGGTCCATAGAACCACACACTGTTTTACCAGCACACGGTTTGGACCCTCCTTTCAAATTTTGCAACCCCCACCAGAAATATTCAGGGCATTGGAATAGCAGCTGATTCTTGCTCTCCAATATTTTTTTTTTGTTTAAAATAAGACATCTTTCAGTTTCCAGAGAAAATCTCCTAATGTCAGGGTGCCCCTGAGGGAAGCAGAAGCAGCTGTCCTTCACCCCAAACCAGGCTTGTCTAAAATGCCTCGTGTCAGCTTTTGCTCCAGTATGGAATTAAGGAATTGTCCACGTGGAGAGAGCTGTTTTCTCATAATTTTTGTGCCCTTAGTCCAGAATGGCCAAGGCATTAAGACAGAAATCTGTGACAAGTTATTCCTGCAGCTTGGCACGAGCCAGAGTGACTTATCCCTGGGCTGTGGAGCAGGTGGGATGTGTCCTGCAAAGATAAGAACAATCTAAACATACAAGAAAGTAAAAGCTGCTCTGGTTTCACTCCAGCTTTGTCCTCTCAATATCTTTTCCTGAAAGGGATAAAACCCACTTTCTCCTCCCTCTGTAGCCTGTTATATTCCTATTATTGCTCAATAAACTGCAATTTAGGGCTGAGGCCAAAATGTTCCTTGCACTTTGTAAGAGGTGTAGTAGCCACAGGTGAGTGGAGGATGGTGGTAGGATTTCTATGGGAATGTTGGGAAAAGACAGCTCCAGAACCTGTGTTTTGCCAATGAAAGAAAGAATTTCTTGCAGAAATCTCTGACCCCACCTGCTGTGTGACATGGAACTATGGAAGGGCCGGGGCAGGATGTAGCTCCAACAAATACTTGACAACAATTCCTCCTTATCATTCCCAAAATGGGAAGAGTCTCTGTGAGAACCTTGGAGAGGAAGAAGAGGGATGGAGACCAACTGCTGCCGGTCAGGGTGGAGGGGCTGAGGGTGGTGTAGGCTGGGAAACACCAACCAGGGCACGTTTGGAAAGCAAAAGGCCCCAGCCATGCCCTGGAGTGGGCAGAAGTCCCCTCTGTCTCCTGGGTGAGCTCCTGGTGCCGGAGCTACAGAGGAGTCAACAGTGATGGGTGTGGGTTGCCCGACTGCATGGGGGGTGTCCTGGGCTCTCCAGCTTTGGTTTTCCCCTCTCAGGTGTCAAATAACACTCCCCTGTGTCTGCTCAGCCCCTCAGGGAGTGAGAAAGTCTCATTACCTGCTGCCATCAGCAATTCCCCTGTGGGGGAGGAAGTGGCTCAAACCCCCCCACGATCCCTCTGTGTCCACGAAGCACGGGGAGCCAATTTTCCCAGTTTTAGCCAAGCAGAAAGGTGAAATCTGGGCACTTTGATCTGGTTTATCAACTTGATCAAACTGCCTGATTGAAGACACGAAAGGCTGGTACAGCAGGAGAGGGGCTGTGCCACGGGATCCCCGGCATGTCCGTGCTCGGGCTGGTGGAGATGCTGAGGTGGGGGATTCATCCTGCAGGAGCTGGGGTGGGATTGTTTGCCCTGCTCAGCCTCTGCTGAAGGTTTCAGAAGTTCAGTTCTCCCTCCTGGCTCTGTCAGGGCCTCTCATTCCCTTTCTTTCCCACCTGCAGCTGTTGCAGCTCAGAGCTGGATGTCCATCCCGAGTCCATCCCGCTCAGCACCTTCTCCCAGGGACAATTACATTTTGTTTTGAGCCTTCATTTGCTCATGGTGAACAAGACAATTTTCTTTGCCTTTTCCCATCAGATTAGATCCCTTTCCCTGCCTCCTCCTCTCTCTTGTGGCCAATGTGTGGCTGAGCAGAGTTGGAGAGTAGGGAGTCATTAAAGCTGAGTGATGAAAGCTCAGGATATGAGCAAGTTCCTCCTCTCCCTATCTCAGCTTCACTTGAGCCAGATTGTGGAAAAGGTGCAAAGACCCAGGGGCAAAAGGGAGTTAACTGGGCACAGATACACTTAGTCTGGAAACTGGGAACTGTGTTAGAGCTGGAGTTTCAGAAAACACCTTGCAGGTTAGGCAAGAGCTGCCTGCTTTTGAAATGGAAGTGGGGCAGATCCAGGTGCTGGAGATGTTTGCGACAGAGCAAAATTACAGCTGAGGATTTTGGTGTCTGTGGCCTTGGAGTCTAAATATTGTGTCAGATCTGAGCTCACGATCTCTCCGTGGTGAATTGGGAATGGTACAGTTTTTATTATTGCTTTGTGTCCTTGGCTTTTCCCGTCAGAGACACTCACCAGCTCTTGGAAGCCCCAGATCACAGATCTTTACTCCCTCCAACTCCCTGACAGGAGGGGAGAGCCGGGGGTGGGGACAGGCTCTGCTCCCAGGGAACAAGGGACAGGACGAGAAGAAATGGCCTCAAGCTACACCAGGGGAGGTTTAGGTTGGATATTGGGAAAATTTCTTCATGGAAAAGGTTGTCAGGTACTGGAATGGGCTGCCCAGGGAGGTGGTGGAGTCCCCATCCCTGGAGGTGTCCAAGGAACAACAGGAGGTGGCACTCAGTGCTCTGGTCTGGTTGACAAGGTGGGGATCAGTCACAGGTTGGACTCAATGACCCTGGAGGTCTTTTCCAATCAAAATGATTCTGTGATTCTGTGAAAGTCTTTGAAAATTGCTGTGGATGCAGGGAAGCCCTAGGAGAGCTGAGCAGTGAGGCTGCAGTCACTTCTCTCCAGTTTGTCCATGAAAGACAGGAGAAGAATGGTCCCTAGATTAGCCACAGGAGCAGAGGGCACAGGCAATGCCTTTTTTTATTATCAGGTTTCTTAATGAAATATCACTCAGTCTTGACCAGTTTATTGTCCTGGGGGGTTTAACCTTGTTCTTTGGTTGCAGGTGATGGTCAACGTGGTTTCATGGGTCCTCGGAGCATTTCCTTTTTAGAATTTGCAGCTTTCAGTCCTGGCTGTAATTCAATGTCATTAAATATCAGTTATTTAATATTGTTGCTCCTCTGAAGTGCTAGAGCAAGGCCTGTCATGCAGATGATGAATCACACAAGGTTTGTTTTTCAGCCCAGTCATTCCATCCATTGCAAAGATCCTTTTCAGGCAGTGGTTTTAGGAGATGAAATGCAATTGGAGCAGTCCCAGGTTAAACTTCCATTTTCCTGCTTCACTCCCTCCTTATGCAGATGCTACCTGAACATCTGCCCACCTCTGGCCACGAAAACCTCTGGAGGAGCTGCTCTTGCTTCGTTTATCTTCTGGTCCAGATTTGTGGCACTATTTTTTCCCACTTTTCCCACTCTACATGCAGAATGTCCAGTTGCTCAGCTTGGTCCCTCCGATCCCTGGATGTGTGGTGCTTGCATCACTGGTTTTCCCTTTGTGTCTCCTCCATAATAGTAGTTTCTGATTTCCTGGACATCTTGCAGCCAGCACACTTGGTGAAGCTCAGGTGAGACAGCCTGGGGTCATAGAATCACAAAATCATGGAATGGTTTGGGTTGGATGAGACACTAAAGCTCACCCCATTCCACCCCCTGCCATGGGCAGGGACACCTTCCACTAGCCCAGGTTGCTCCAAGCCCCATCCAGCCTGGCTTTGGACACTTTCAGGAATCCAGGGGCAGCCACAGCTTCTCTGGGCAACCAGTGCCAGGGCCTCCCCACCCTCACAGGGATGAATTTCTTCCCAATATCCCACCTAAACCCACGGTGCCTCTGGGCAGGGTCTCTGCTGTCCGACACATCCCGCTCCCTCCCATTAGAGATTTTCTTAAAAGTCCTCAAGGTTCCTATTCCCAGAGCCCCCCAGAAGGGGGGCTGGCTCTCCAGGCACATTCCAGCCCAGATTCACCCAGCCCCTGCCCCCAGGCAGCTTTGCTGTTGCGTTTGCCCCTCCTGCCACCCAACTCCTACCCGGAGCTGCCGGCACGTCCTTGCTAAACCGGCTTCCCACAGCGAGCTGAGCTCTGAGCAGGGAGCACAGCCCTGCTGCAGCATCGCTCCCAAACCTGCTTCCAGCTGTGCACCACCCACATGTAGCTGATCCAGGGAGTCTCAACTCTGCTCCACAACACCGGGAGCTGGTGACTCGTTCCCTGCTCGGCGAGCACGCTCCAGGCTGGAAGGATGGAGCTTTTCCTCCTTCGCTACCCATTCACTTGCCTGTTCGTCGTGTTTCTAGTCCTTTACCAGGTGAAACCTACATTCAGGTTCTTCTGCAAGATGACCTTCTATAAGTTGTGGTTCTTCACCGTGAGCATTGGGGTTGTTATCCTCAGTATTCCTCGTGGACGGAACGTGGAGAACGCGACGTAAGTGGTCCATGGCTTCTTTCTGCTCGGGGCATTGATAGAGTCCACTCTCTTCAGTGCTTTGATTTGGAGGGTCCTGGGAGCTGGGGTGTGGGGGGGAGGAATTAGTTGTGTGGCGGTGTGGGGAGATGACAGACCCTGTAATTCGGTGGAGGGGTGTGAGTTTCAATATTCATTTTGGGTTGAGAGAACAAAGAACAAATTACGGAAGGAAAGGATGTAAAAGGTGACATTGATTTGCCAAAGTAGGTAATGCCAACAACCTGCATGAAATGCACAGGTAAAGTAAGTTGCTGTCTTTATTAAAACTCTTTTATCTGGTCTTTGGAGCTGTATTTCCCTCCCCATGGCCAAGCATTCCCTTCCCAAGCTGTGTTGTGAAAGCCACTGCAGGTCCTCTTCTCTTCCTTAACTCTCTTGTGAGCCAGTGCCCGCCTGAGTGGGCATGAGCAGACACTGCCACAGTGCAGTGGTGGCACCTGCAATGGCAGCAGCATCCCCAGGTCTAGCAGTCCCTCAGCCCATCCCCTTGCTGCCCATCCCCTCTCTCCAGGCTCCACAACGAGCTGCAGACTCCCCTGGGGGCTGCCTGGTGGAGGTACAGGTGTCATCAGCAGGGTGGGCACCAGGAACTTGGGTTGTGTGCTGAGTGGGCACGAGAATTTGACTCTGCTGCATGTCACTGTATTTCTTGTACCCTTCTGAAGTGCTGCAGAGGCAGGATTTACTGCTCCATTGTCCTGTGTTCCAGTGGGAATCCAGATCTCCTCACTGAGCATCAGCCTCTTGCTTTGAAAAGTTTTCTTCACTTCTTTACTTTGGTGCCCAACTTTTATTATTTTTTCATTTCATTTTACCAATACTTCTTAAAATGTGGCTCCCAGAATTGCAGCCTAATGTCCCCTAGAGGCAAACCTCTCTTTTTGCACAGCCTGGGCAATAGCAGAGTTAGGCACAGCTTATTGCAGCCTGTGTTTGATCCAGCAAGCTGGGCAGGGAAACAGAGTACGAAGGTGTGCTGTGAATTGGGATATTTGGTTGATCCATGGAATTTCTGTAGCTGTGGTTGCTGGACCATTGGTCTTGCATGGCTGGAAGGAAACCTGATAGCTGGATCTATGTTGTCTAATGAAATGATAAGCTGCAGAAGCACACTAATTGCTCTTCTCCAAGTTCTGGGTCAAATCTGGGTCTGTGGAGAAACAAGAGCACTGCCTGACATGGATGGATTGGATGAGCAGTGTGTTATCCAAATTTCAGCATCTCTTTAGCTCACGTCCACTCCTCTTTTCCAGGTTTTTTCGCACATTGGCCCTGCCACTCAAACACATCTTTGGTATCCAGATAGTGGTGAAGGGCAAGGAGCACCTCAGGACTAAGAAACCTTTCGTGCTGGTGCTGAACCACCAGACCTCCCTTGACATTCTGGGTATGTGCTGATCCTGCCTCCTGCTCCTGGCCCCAGGTGTTTGGAGGGGTGGGTTGTACCAGCTCCCAAGTGCCACAGGCAGAGGGGCAGGAGTGGCTGTCACACAGTCCTTTACCAGCCAGCCCCAAACCAGGGCTGATCTCCGGGGTGTTAGAGGCAGGTTTGATCTCCAGGGTCTTAAAGGCAGGTCTGATCTCCAAAGTATCAGAGGTAGATTTGATCTCCAGAGTATTAAAGGCAGGCTTGATCTCCAAAGTACTAGAGGCAGGTTAGACCTCCAAAGTATTAGAGGCAGGTTTGATCTCCAGGGTATTAAAGGCAGGTTTGATCTGCAGAGTATTAGAGGAAGGTTCAATCTGCAGAGTATTGGAACCAGGGCTGATCTCCAGGGTATTAGAGGCAGGGTTGATTTCCATTGTATTGAGGCAGGTTTGATCTCCAGAGTATTAGAGGTAGGTCTGATCTCCAGGATATTGGAGGTAGGTATTGATCTCCAGGGTGTTAGAGGCAGGTTTTATCTCCAGAGTATTAGAGATACTTTCAAGCTACATCAGCTTCACCCAAGGAATGAGGACAAGATTTTCAGCTGACCACAGCTGTGTCATAGCTGCTCTCCTTCAGTGCCAGCAATAGTCCTCCTCTAACCGTGTGGTTGGTCTGGAGACCCCCAAGATCCCATTCCCAGGGATTCTAAGGGTCAATGAAGGTGCAGGGATGGCGTCTCCCAGGGCAGAGGGCTGTAACCCAGTATCTAGGGCAACCCTGAGTGCAGATGACGACTTGTCCTGCCCTCGTTGTCCCCTTGCAGTGCTGATGGAGATCCTGCCACACCGCTGTGTGCCCATAGCCAAGAAGGAGATCCTGTACATGGGCACCTTCGGCCTGGCGTGCTGGCTGGTGGGGACCATCTTCATCGACCGCAAGGACAGGGAGGGCTCCATCAACACCCTGACAGAGGTGGCACGATCCCTGCACAAGGACAACGTGAGTCTGGGGAGGAGTCTGGGGAGGAGCCTCTGGAAAACACGAGCCTTGGCACGGGTGGAAAGGGGTTGCTGTGTCCGGGCTGGGCGCTGAGCAGAGCAGAGTGAGAGCATCCCTGGTGGGTTCAGTGCGCTGTGTGTCCGTGGAGGGGAGGTCAGGAGCACACAGAGCAGTCCCAGGGGATCGTGGTGGCTCAGAGCAGTACCTGGAGGTGCCTCCATCTCAACGTCCTCTCCCTCCTCGTGCAGTTGCGCGTCTTGATCTTCCCCGAGGGAACTCGCAACCACGGAGGCTCCATGCTGCCCTTCAAACGTGGGGCCTTCCAGCTGGCTGTGAAAGCCCAGGTGAGACCACCTGCCTCCTGACCCTTGGGGTGGGCTTTGCTTTGCCATGGTCCACCAGCAAAGCAGGCTCCTGGTCCCTGGTTTCCCCGTGGATCCAGCACACACCCAGGAGCCCACGAGGAGTTTGTGGGCGGCACAGGATGGGGCTGTTTCTGGGAAAAGTGGAAAACCTCCCTGACAGGTTGGGGAAAAAAAAGTGGGGAGAGGCTTGACAAGAGCCCTGGACCTGCCCAGGGAAGTTTCTGCTGAGCTGGCCTCTGCACATCCTAATTTGCCAATCCACAATTGTTGGCTTAAATAAGGAGATGGAAATGTAAAAGCCAATGGTGAGGACATGGGGTGATGCAATTAAATGATCTAAATATCCCAATAACCCTCTGAGTATCTACTGTGAAGCTGATGGTGATGATTATCAGCAAGGTGCAGAATTGACCTGAAAACAGCAGCTGCATTTTGGAGGAGGGATGGGGAAAGGTGAAAATTCACTGTAAATGTGAATATTCACTGTAAATATGAATATTCACTATAAATGTGTATATTCACTGTAGATTGTCTCCCTTCCAGGTCCCCATCATTCCTGTAGTGTTCTCATCCTACAACAGCTTCTACAACCAGAAGGAGAAGAGATTCACCCCAGGTGAGGATGACCTGGGGCACAGAAGGGGCTGGGTGTTGGCAGAGCACAGTCCTTGGAGACATGGGGTGGGTGGGCAGATGTGTGATGTGGAGACAGCAGCCAAACAACAGCACTTTGTGTCTTCTTGGTGGGAAAAGGGAGATTTCAGGCATCACTTTTGCCTCTCCCCTTGGATTTCTTGGAAAATGTGAGGGAACCTGGAGAAGCAGCAGAGTCCCGGGGCAGGTCCTGCCCCTGGTCCCACCACTCTGCCCTCAGGTTCTTGGGGAGTTGGGAAACAAAAACAATCATGGAGCTCTCAGCAGAAGTCACCCTGAGAATGTGCCCCCCATTTACCACGTTTCATCCATTTATGGCAACAAGAATTTCTGCTGCTCACTGACAGAATGTTATGGGGGGAAAAAATGACACAAGTCTTGAGTTTCAGAAGGAAAATGCAGAAAAAAATGTTACAAATTCCAAGAGAGGAAAGCATTACATCCTGTTCCTCCACTCCCTTTGCTGCTGCCCGTCCCAAATTGGGCTTCTGCCACTTCCCACCCTTCCCCAGGCCAGCCCTGCTGTTTCCTAAGGGGAGGATTTGCATCTGGAATCCTCATCCCTCCCACTGTTGTGCTTGGGTGTAGTCATTCCCTCGCAGGCAGACAGCTGGAAGGGAGAATGTTAAACACTGCACTGGCTGGTTCCACTCGCCTTTCACCTGCTGGGCCCGTCCTCTCTCTGTTCCTCACACACAAAAACCTTTTGGGACTGGAAATGTTCCCCCACCTGGGGGTTGATAGGACCAAGAGCAGGCATTCCTCCCCACCACATCCCTGCTCAGAGCCCTGCTCTGGAAAGTCAGACAATAACACAGTGGGGAGGGGTCTCTAAAGCAGCTGAACCTTTTGCTTAAAGCAAGGCCAACTTAAAGACAGCTGAGTTTGCTTTGTGCCTTGTCCAGACAAGTCTGGGTTAACTCCAAGGATGGAGATTCCACAAATTCCCTGAGCTTTTTTAGGAAAGACTTTTTGCTGTTGCATGAACATTTGCCTTTATAACAACTTCCCTCACCCTGGGAGTTCATAGTTAGCTGACCTCCGATCCCATGGATAGCTGATCTCTAATCCCATGGATAACTGACCTCTAATCCCATGGTTATTGGACCTCTAATCCTATGTTTTACTGACCTCTGATCTCATGGATAGCTGACCTGTAATCCCATGTTTTACTGACCTCTGAGTCCTTTCCCAAGTGGCTGTTAAACAGGTAGGACCTTCACTGCCGGAGACAGAACCCCAGTCAGCTTTTCTTGCACATTCCCACTTTTCCCTCCCACAAGTTTTGCCGGGGCTGATCCTGAAGATGTGCTACACGTGGTCAAGATTCCTGCACATGGAGCAGGCTGGTCCTCAGGCCAGGCCAGCTCACTGTGTCCACAGAGGCTCTGGGTGTGCTGATGAGCCTCTGGAAGGCCACGCTCCATCCCTGGTGTTGACACTGCCATGCATGGAGCACGTTTGGTGTTTGCTGGAAGTCTCTTCTGCCCCAACAGACCTGAATTTTCAGCACAGCCCCGTCGTCACTCAGCTCTTTCTGTAGGGCCAAGTAAGGATCCAGCCTGGCTTTGGGTGTGAGATGTGCAGGCAGGGAGCACAGGAACACAGAATCACAGAAGTGTTTGGGTTGGAAGGAACTTGAAGATGACATTGTTCCACCCCCTGCCATGGGCAGGGACACCTTCCACTAACGCAGGTTGCTCCAATCCCTGTCCAACCTGACGTACCCTTTTCTGTTGTGAAACTCTCTATGCTTGTTTTTGCCTCCTTCACGTGGCTCTGCTTCCAGCACTGCTGGATCTCATTCCTACTGCACATGTAAAGACGTGCCAGAACATTATAAAACACCACAGACACTCCCCAGGTCCCCAGGTGGGTGTCTGGTGTCTGTGCAGGCACTGTCTTGTCTCTGCTGGCCAGAACAAGGGCCTCTGGTGCCAGAGCAGAAGAACATGATGACACCTCCTCAGTATATTCTTCCAGTTTGCACCAGTCCATTGCTTGGGTGCTTCCCCAGAGGAGTCTGACACACCAAGGAGTCCTGGGTGCAATTTCCCTCATCCCAAAGCCTGTTTCTGGAAGGAGGGACTCTGCTGGATTTGTTATACACAGATCAGAGTGTGGCCAGTTTGGATGTGCTCACATCTCCTTCTCCCTGCCACCATCTAGACAGGCCCTGAGGTCTTTCCACTGTGGAAATTCATTCTACGTGAAACATGGCATTGGATTTGAGCAGAGATTCACCTATTTCCATATTTGTGATTCTTGTGGGTGGGAAAAGCCTGGTGTGGGTTTTTGCTGTGTGCTCCTGGGCCACAGCTGGGTCCCCACAACTGCTCTTGGTGTGTGAATGAGGGCATTTCCTTTCTTTTCTCTCCCGTTCCTTGACTGGCACCAATCCTCCTGCTGCATCTTCTCTTGCTCTCTCTACACCACTCACACATTCTCTTCCCCCTCTCTCTGACCCTCCTGCCTCGCTCTTCCAGGAAAACTCATCATCCAGGTCCTGCCAGAAGTGGAGACCCTTGGCCTGGGCCCGGATGACGTCCCCAAGCTCACGGAGCAGGTCCGTGACTCCATGCTCACCACCTACCAGGGGATATCGGGAATGACGAACGGAGCTTCCCATCAGTGATCCCCTCTCCCAGCTCCAGCTGTGTGTGCCACAGCTGAGGGGGAGGCCATGGCAACCACAGGAAGGTCTGGCAGCAGAGACAGCCGTGGATTGCAACCCTGATGTACCAGAGACGGGCTAAACATCCACTAAGGAGGAGAAGCTTCCAAGTGGAGGTGGTGAGAGGGTTTTGCCACGTTCCTTCCAGGGAACTGTGCCCCATGCATGGACAGACACACCACGGGCAGCTGGACATTCCTGTCCTCATAACCATGGGAACATCTCTCCAGCTGGACTGCAGGCAGAGCTGGACCCTTCCTGGGATCATCGCTGCCTGCTTATCATCACCTTTTCCTATTCAGAGCCAACAAGGTGGAGACATTTATCCCAAGCCTGTGGCCATCCTGCCTGAGGAAGTGGCTGCCTTGAGGTTGGAGGGCTGTCCCACTTCCCTGGAAGCACACTCAGGAGAAGGCACTGTCTCCCACCTTTTCCGTGGGGAGGATTTGGGAGGAAGCCAAGGCAGCTTTGGGAGAGGGGAATTAAAGCCCTTACATGTCTGCAGGGCTTGGTGGTCTTTTTGGGTTTTTTAGCCTTCTTTTCAAGCAGAGTAAGATTTTGCCTTCAGTGGTTGGCCAGATCTTGAAAGTGTGAGAGGAACATGCCTGGGGACCCAGAAAGCAGAGGCAAACAGCAGGGATATGTTGCCTAATATCCTTCCCATGCCCTGATGGAATCACCATCCCTGGAAGTGTTCAAAAAACATGTAGATGTTGTGCTTTTGGACATGGTTTAGTGGTGGACCTGGCAGTGATGGACCAATGGACTTGATGATCTTAGAGGGCTTTCCCAACCTGAATGATTCTGTGATAATTCTGTGATAATCTCCTGATTTTTAACACAACCTATGTATTTTTCAACTCACACTCTGGGAGCTGCAGCTCTTGATTTCTGAATCCTGCCTGGTTCTGCCCTGGATTCTTGTGTGATGTCTTGGCTTCCTCTGCCAAGGCCACCACAGCCTTTCCCCACTCCCCACACGCTGGGGACTCATGGAGCTCATGGTCCCCAAATTTCATCATTTCCCCCAGGGCCCTGGCAGCTCCAGGCATCTCCTGTGGGTGCCCCAGGCTGTGGGTGGGCAGTGGGGCACTGGATTGAGATGGACATGACTTGGCAGCACATCCCATGGCAAAGCTCATACGCTGCTGCTGCAGCCCTGGGCTTCTACCAAGCATCTCCTTCATTATTCTTCACCACAGAGGCTCCTGCTACACTCACAAGCTTCACTCATAACTCTGCCTTGTGCTGCTGCCTTCTTGCTCCCAGTCCCCTCCTTCCCTCCCAGTCATGTCAAGAAGAAATGGAAACTTAATACGACTTTTACATCTTTGATATTTATTGACTTGCAGTGTCCTGGAGTGACCATCCTGGCCAGGTGATGAATTTTTAACCCTAATTCTCACCAGCCAGCTTATGATTTGCTGCTTTATGCTGAAATGTTGAGCTATGAACCACAGCCAAAGAATGTTTTGCACTCAAGTTGGACAAACACAGAATCACAGGTTTATTAAGGTTGGAAAAGATCTCCAGGATCATCAAGTCCACCCTGTGCCCAATGCCCATCCTGTCCCCCAGCCCAGAGCACTGAGTGCCACGTCCAGTCCTTCCTTGGACACCTCCAGGGATGGGCACTCCACCACCTCCCTGGGCAGCCCCTTCCAGTGCCTGACCACCCTTTCCAGGAAGAAATTCCTTCTGGTGTCCAACCTGACCCTCCCCTGGCACAGCTTGAGGCCGTTCCCTCTCCTCCTGTACCTTGTTCCCTGGGAGCAGAGCCCGACCCCCCCCGGCTCCCCCCTCCTGTCAGGGAGTTGCAGAGCCAGAAGGTCCCCCCTGAGCCTCCTTTTCTCCAGGCTGAGCCTCCCCAGCTCCCTCAGCTGCTCCTGCTGCTCCAGCCCCTTCCCCAGCTCCGTTCCCTTCTCTGCACACACTCCAGCCCCTCCATGTCTTTCTTGTAATGAGGAGCTCAAAACTGGACACAGGATTTGAGGTGTGGTCTCAGCAGTGCCAAGTACAGAGGGACAATCACTTCCCTGGTCCTGCTGGCCACACTGGTTCTGATCCAAGCCAGATGCCCTTGGCTTTTTTGCCCACCTGGACACACCTGGGCTCACATTCAGCCTCTGCTGAGCAGCAACCTCAGGTCCTTTTCCAGCTTTCCAACCACTCTGCCCCAGCCTGTCATTGATGCCAAATGGAGATGAATGCACAGGATGGGTTTTATTACTGCCCAGACCACCCAAACCACACAGGTCCACTGTAGAATTTAAATAAATTTGTCTCTAGGCTTCAAGACTTCAGTGTCTTCAGAGACTTTTGATCTTGCTGATCAAAACCAGCCAAAACAGCTTTTGCTCTTGTGCAAAACGAGATTAGGAAGGTTTAGATAAAGATGACATGAACTTGATCATTTCTGAGCAGGTACAAAGGCAAAGGAATTTGATTTTGAAATGCAAGCACGCCAAACCTCCAGGTTTGACACCCATTCAGGATGAAAAGTAAAAAATTTGTCTTAATTATGTTTTTAGAGAGTCACAAAACCTCGGATCAATTTTTTTTAGGGCAACATAAAATAACACGTCCTTGCCCTTCCATCTGGAGGCTTACATTACCGGAAGTTTTTAGAAATAAATTGTATTAAAATCACGTTACAGGAAATAAAACAGTTGCCATAGCCTTGAGCTCCCCTCTGGGAAACCACATGCTGAGGGTCAGTCGACAGCAGCCACTGGAGCCTGATGGCCAGGCAGGAATTTCCCAGGAGCAGCTCAGTGCCACCATCAGGGGTTTCCAACACTGGTTTGAGCAGCAGGACTAGAACCTGTCAATGAAGCAGGAAAAGCTGCTGAGAGGCAGAAAGCCCTTCCTGGGCACACTATTTCCCCCCCCCATTTTTGTCATCCCTGTATCCTTGCAGCTCTGAGGCCGAGGTGCTTCCAGCCTTGTCAACAGGTGATATCAGAGGGCCCTTAGGATGAGGGGTTTGAGGGCAATTTCTTGGTGCTTGAAAAGGTTAAACTTTTAGTAGCTGCTTTTGACACCCTGGAACTTCACTCTCTCTGGGTTATGAAAACAGGTTATGAAAACACTTCAACTTCCTCCTGGACTGTTGATAAAAGAGCCACAGAAAGCAGCTCAGCACATTTTAGTGATCATAAGACTATGATAATAAAAGAAATGAGACAATATTGTTTGGAGAGAAGGTAAGTTGGATTCAGTTCCTAGTCACCATAATTTAGCCTTTATATCAAGTGCAAATACCTGTTTTAAACAACATTTCCCTCAAATACTTTCTCAAACTGAACACAGGAACTGCCTGTAGATGCTTCGTGGTCTGTGCCTTGCAGAAGGACAGAGCAAGGGATCCCCAGGGTTTGTCATCATCTATAAATGGGTTTCCAGAAGGAAAAAAAACCTAATCCACTCTGCAAGTCTCTGTTCTTCCACATCATTTTCAGCTGGGAGACCTGTGCCAGAGGTGTAAATGTAGGAGGGCACAGTGAGTGTCCATATCTCTCAGATGAAGACCCATCATCATCTCTGACTGGGTGTGTTAAACTGCTGGTGTGTGAGGCCACACAGTGTCAAAGCTACTCTAGATGTACCTTAAAATGCTTTAAAACTTTAGGGAAAGCAAGGGGAGGGCAGGGACTTGGAGCAGCAGAGTAAGAATTTGGATCAGGATGACTAATTCCAGTTGATTTTTTCATGGACACTCTTCCTGTGAGGTAAGACTATGGTTATCCTGGCATTTATTAGAGAAGGACACATTCAAAAGGGGCAAAACAGACTGGATTTTCAGGGATTTTCCACCTACTTGAACAGGAAGAGGCAGGTTAATAAAGGATGATGAAAGGGATGGATCACATGGAGACCCAGCCAACAGCACCTCTGCCTCCAGTGCTGTCTGAGTGCAGCTGAATGGACAGTCATCTTTTTGGGGGCAGGGTCACCACAGAAACTAAATTCCTTTAATTTTTTAGGCATGGAGGAGACATCGTAGGGCATTTATTATTTTTGACAGGCCTCAAACCACTGGTACCTTTTGTGCCACTTTCAGGTTCATCTTTCCAGGGTGAGAGGTCGATCACGTCGATCTCCTGGCAGTCGATGAAGTCCTCAGGGTAACTGTTGATCCTGAACACATCCCTGGGTATCTTCCCGATACGAGTGTTGTCACAGAACACCTTTGACAGTGTGATTTTTGTCAGTGCTTGCAGCTGTTGTGGAGTGAAAACTCCTGGGTTCTCCCACCAGAACCTGCAAGGATATTTTCAGAAGCAGTTTATAGTCTGTGGTTACTTGCCAGGACGGGACCTGACCAAGGTGAGTCTCTGCTCAGATCCACCCTGATCCACCAGGCAGAAGGCACAGCCTTTTGGGAAGAGGTGTCTCCAGCGTGGCCAGATCTTCCACACAGCATCTCCAGGCTGCTGGGATTCAGTGATTTATCCTCCCCTTTGTGCCCCGAGAGCAAATGTCACCTCAGGCAGAGATTAGTGCAGATCCCCCGTGGTCTGGGGATGCTGCTCCTCAGCCTCATGGATCTGGAGGAACGAGCTGCAAAAATGAGTCCTTTGGCAACTGGGCTAAAACTAAGATGTGAGCCTTGCTGGGAGCACTGGGCTGGATTAATGTCAGCTTTTTCCCCCCTGATAAATACCCCAGGGAATATTGGCTCTCACCTGTCCCCATCCCCCAGGTTCCTGAACTGGGTGCCAATGATGCAGGACAGGAGGGGTCCCACCCTGCCCTGGGGAACCACGGGCTCTGCGACTGCCCCGATCCACAGGTCGATGTTGTCCGTTGTCCCGTACACATCCAGGAACTTCTTGGCCAGTTTGGGATTGCCAAGCACCTCAGAGAATTCTTCCACAGTTTGGGGTTGGGAGAGCCCACAGAAGCCCCTCCAGGCGTTGTAACCTGCAAGGGCAGGAGCAGCAGCTCAGCAGGACCCACCACCCCATCGCCCCACCACCTGCCTTGGCTCAGGACCCCTTGGCCCACGAGTAATGTCTGCTTTTTCTCATGGCATTAAAGGAGCTGGAAGCTGCTCTTGGCTAGGAAGTCACAATGTTTTCAAAGGTCCTTTCTGTATCTACACACTAAACTAACAATTTGGGTTGTCCTTGTGACTACAGGTTCATCCTGTTGGTTACAGCTCTCTAGTGCTGAGGGTGAGTGCACCAGTCCTTGCAGCTCTGGGAGGCAAAATTTCTGCGGTCAAAGTCCTAGAAAGAAGCGGTTGTGCTTCACCTAAGAGCACCTGTTCTTTTGCAGCACCTCATACCTGAAGTCACTTCTGCTCAGAGCCCAGGGCTGTCAGGAGGCACCAAATCAGCACTGATGGGCAAAGAACAAAGCACTGGTGGCCTGTCTAAGGCCATGTGAAAGCTGAACTTGGTCACTTGGTACCTTCTGTGTCCCCAATTTGCAATACACCACTGTATCTCCCCCTCTTTATTACTTTATCCAAACTATCATATTTTATTTCCAAGCCTTTTGTCTTTGCTTTAAAATTTTATAATGCAGAGACCTTTTATTCCCTGAGTTTGACTGTGTACCCACCCTTCACCCTCAAATCAAGGCACTCTTTCTTTCCACTGGCATGGGAAGAGCTCAATACATTCACAGAACTGCTATAAACAGTAGAAGAAAACATAGTGTTGTTCAGAGGAGGGGTGGATTTGTGCTTCCTTACCTGGCAGGCCGTGGTCTCTTCCCCGTTGCATGTTCATGGCTGCTAAATCCAGCCCCATGACCTCCAGCTGTTCAAAGAGGTGGTTCTGGAGCTCCTCCACCATCAGCTGGTTCTGTTCCATCTTCTTCGCGTGATCCACCACCATGCCCCGGACCAGGGGGTCGACGCCTCCTGCAGCCATTGCGAACCAAGGAAAGGCTTTTTGTGCCAAGTTGCAGCTTTGGGTGGTCCCTTTTGTGCAGCTGGAAGAATTTACTTGGGCTGGGTGGGGTTTTCCCAGCTCCAGATTTCCATCTCGACGTGTGTTTATGGAATCATAGAGCCACAGAATGGTTTGGGTTGGAGGGGACCTTCAAGATGGTTGAGTTCCACCCCCTGCCATGAGCAGGGACACTTTCCACTAGACCAGCTTGTTCCAAGCCCCATCCAGCCTGGCCTTGAACCTTTCCAGGGATGGGGCAACCTGTGCCAGGGCCTCACCCCCCTCACAGTGGCACATGTATGGATCTGTGCATGTCTGCATATGCCAGCAGATGAGGCCTCACACAGCAACTAAATTCCTCATCCCTCCCCATTCCTCAGCCTTTCTTTCCACAGCCCTAAATCCACTTGTTGTCCTCCAGGATCTCCAAGTCCTTTCCTTCTGCTCCTCAACCCACCAGTCCCCAGCATGTCCTGATACATGGGGGTCTGTCAAGGTTTAGGTTTTGCAACGGATTTTGTTCATAATTTGCTATTAATTGACAGATATTTATTAAAACATTAAATGCAATGATAGAATCAACTCATGTCTGATTGCCTGTGTCTGTTTCGTAACCATTAAGGAAACAGTGGGATTAAAACACAGGAAAATGGGCTGAATGTCTGTATTTTGGTAAGTTTTCCATGATTAATTAATTAATCTATTTTGGAAGAGACATTTGTCCTCCCTGGAAAAACCCATGTTGGGAGATCTCAGCTGTGTAATAGCAGGACCCCACAGCTCCATGTCTTAGGTGTCTTAGGTGTCTTAGCTCAGTTAAATGGGGTGCATCACCCTCTGTAGATGCCTCCTAATTAGAGGGGGATGTAATAATAATATAATATAATAATAATAATAATAATAGCTTTAATTGACCTGAATTTTGGTGGCTGACATTTGGCACAGGAGCAGCTGCACCATCTCAATGGATGTGCAACACTCACTCTGTCGGGTCTCGCTGAGCTGGGAACGATTCAAGGAAGGACTGGATGTGACACTCAGTGCTCTGGGCTGGGTGACAAGGCGGGGATGGGTCAAAGGTTGGATTGGATGGTCTTGGAGGTCTTTTCCAGGCTTAATGATTCTGTGACTCTTTGTCTGACCTCCACGTGAGCCTCAGGACCAGACCAGGACCGTCCCCACCTTCCCCCCCCCCCAATTCCTACCTTCCATTATAATTCTCCAAGTAGCACAGAAGGTCAGATGAAGAGGGACATGGGAGAAGGAACCCAAAGGCTGGAAACTCTCATTTAAGCGGGACACAAAGGGCTGCACCGAGGTGTGGCCGAATCGGAAAGCCAGGGAAAAAACATTTGAGGCTGTGGGATCCACCTCCTCATCGTAACCACGGTACTGAGGGATCCACTTGCTGGTCTCCTCAGCCAGCAGAAGTGGGAGGTAATCCCTGTATGTTATTATCTGAAAGAGCACAAAAGCAGAGCAAGTTGCCAGAAGCTGTAGCAGAAATGCCATAAAAATCAAGCGCAGAGCACGAATGTGGACTCTCTGGAGCAGAATTCATTAGGATCTTCACAAAAACAGATGTAGCAGTGGCATGATGTAATAAAATTATTTTTAAATGCAGAATTAATAAATCTACTAAATAATTGATACATTAACTATAATATATAGCTGGTAAATTGATTAAATAAAGGATAAGAAAGCTCTCTGGGTATCCATGCTGTCTCAGATGGACCATCCTTATTCACAATTTCCAGCTCCCACAAAAAACTCCACTGATTCCGCAAAGCAGAATCCTGGAGGGAAAAACACATTCCTAAGTTTAAACATCCTGCAGTGACCATACCTGGTTTATGGCAATCACAATCTTTCGACTCTCCTGGTACCGCTTTTCCCCATCCCAGTGGGGATTTAATTCCCTCAGCTCCGTGACAAGGCGATTGTGCTCTCGGAGAAAGATCGTGTGCATGGCAGAAAGTCCCAGGTTTTCAGTCACACGTTTGTCCCCTACAAATGCAAATATTCTCTGGGCAACACGTGCCAGGCCCTCACCACCCCCACAGGGAAGAATTTCTTCTGTGTACCTAGTCTTAACTTCCCCTCTTTCTGTTTGAACCCATTACTCCTTGTCCTCTAGTTTCTGGCAAACAGTCCCTCTCCAGTTTCTTTGTAGCCCCTTCAGATCTTGGAAGGCTGCAGAGGTTTCCATACAACCTTCCCTTCTCCAGGTTGAACAGCCCCAACTTTCTCAGGCTGACAACCGACGTCCAATTAATGGATGGTGAATTCTAGGTAGGACAAAAAAAAGTCCCTGAGAAGTTTAAAGCACTGGTGGTTATTCTATCGAAAATTTCTGTGGAAAAATTCTCCTTTGAAAAGACTTTTATAAAAGGAAGAGGTTTTCTTGTAACGTTTGGAAAATTACAACAATATTACTTTTAATTAATCAATTATTGCTTGATTTTTCTCTTTTTAATTTGGGAGGCAGCCCCCTGTCTTCCACCTCACACAATCGAGTCTTGAAGCACCTCATCCACCCGACCACGATGATCCCTTCAGACACTGAGGGCACACCCCAGAGCTGCACTGTTACCTGCTTTAAAGCAGGGGATGTTGGCGCCCGGGTTGGTGAGGACACAAACGCTCTTTGTCACGTTCTCAAAGGGCAGCAGTTCCAGCCCCGCGTCCGTGAAATCCTGGTTCACGGCCATGAGGCCCAGCTGGCTGGTGAGGTTCCTCAGGCTCCTGGCCAGGGCGCCGTCGCTGCTGTACAAGGTGCTGGCATCGATGAAGGAGGTGGCGGCGTTGAGCTGCTCCCGGGAGAACACCCCGGGATTGCACACGGATGCCGACTGGACAAAGGGCATGCAGGTGTTGGGCCTCACCACCCGTGGGTCATCGGGGGGGAACTACACAAAAAATCATAAGTGGCTGAGCCAGGAGACTTACTTTAATATATATTTTTTATATATATAAATATATATATATCTTTTTATATGTATACTTTTATATAAATATAAAAATTATAAATATATGTAAATTTTATACATAAAAATATAAACATAAACATAAACATAAACATGAATATAAACTAAATATAAATAAATATAAATAAATATAAATGTAATATAAATATAATACAAATATAAATAAATAAAATATAGATATTAATGTAAATATAAATACAAGTATATAAATATCAATATGTAAATATAAATATAAACAATAATATAAATAAAAATGTAAATATAAATTTAAATATAACTCTAACTCTAACTCTAACTCTAACTCTAACTATAACTATAACTATAACTATAAATATAAATATAAATATAAATATAAATATGAATATAAATATAAATATAAATATAAATATAAATATAAATATAAATATAAATATAAATATAAATATAAATATAAATATATATAGGGTTCTTTCACACCTCAAGACAGGGTTAAGAGAATAAGCCACAGACTTGTTCCCAAGGGGTGTCTTTTATTGACAGGGGAACTTGGCAGAAGTCCAAAGGGGCACCACACAAGTTGGGCAAAAAATGTTCCACCACAATACTGACTCGGCACATGTTATTAATCCACAACATTAAAGTCAGAATCCAGTCCCTCCACGACACTTAAGTCAAAATCCAACCCCTCCAGCTCCAAGCCACCCAAAGCATCAAGGAAGGAGCAAGGAAAGAGAAGTAGAGGGAGCAAGAAGAGAGAAGGAGAAAGAGGAAGAGGCAGATCATAAAGCTGCCACTGGAACCTCATGGCAGACCAGCTCTCACACATCCAGGTGGCAGGGACATGTGGCAAACATGTGCCTTTGGTTTCATCTGCTCTGGTGCCTCTGGCCAGACCCCCCAGGGCACCAATGGCCACTCTGTGGCTCCAGGGCAGGGTGAGGGGCAGTGTCCTCACTGTCTCTGCCAATCTGAGCTGGGTCAGGGGCTCCAGGAGCTGTGGGGTGTTACAAGTTTCCGGGGCTGTTTGTGACTGGCAGCTATTCCAGGGCTTCCCCATGTGGTTCCAGGGGCTGCCGTGAGGGACATGAAGCCACCCCACCTCCTTGAGGTTGAACCCATCCCTTCCCCCTCCACACAGCCCCTCAACACACACTCCCACAAGCTGGTTCTGACCCAATAATTGCTGATCTGGTGTCTAACAGTGGTGCCTCAGGAAGTCCTGTGCCTTTATTTCTGTTGCCTCAGGAGAGCGTGGGGTGGAGGGAGGGTCAGTACCTTAATGGGGAAACAGGGGGGTTTGAAGGCACAGTCGGTGTGGCACAGGAGCTCCAGGCTGGCTCCTTCCCCGCTGGCAGGGGCCAAGTCTATGTCGTGGTTGACCCACTGGCCCCAGTGCATGAAGACCAGAGAGAGCTCCTGGTCTGCAGTGACGTTCTCGTTTGCCGTGTGAGCGATTTCGTTGGACACCTTCCGAACCTGCAGGAGGGAAAATGTGTGTGACTGTCTCTGCCACGGTGAATTCACCCCTCAGACACACACTGTGAGACCACAGAATCACTGAATCAGAGTCACTTGGGTTGGAAAAGACCTCCAAGACCATCAAGTCCGACCTTGGACCAAGTATCCCCATGCCCACTAAACCCTATCAAAGTGCCATGTCTGCCTGGTTTTTGAACACTTCCAGAGATGGTGACTCCACCACCTCCCTGGGGATCCTGTTCCAATGCTTAACCAATCTTTCAGTGAAGAATTTTTTCCTGATATCCAACCTAAACCTCCCCTGGTGCAACTTGAGGTCATTTCCCCTTGTCCTGTCACTTGTTACCTGGGAGAAGAGGCCAACCCCCACCTCTCCACGACCTCCTTTCTGGTAGCTGTAGATCATGCACGAGGTGATCTTAGAATAAGCTCATGAGAGTTAATTATGGCATTGAACAGATCCATGTCATTCCCAGCTCTATCCAAGCACGTGTTATAAGTAGGAACCGTCTTAACTCCGCAGTCCTTCAGCCAAACCTGGTTTCGTGGAAAGTCTGTTATGGCTGAAACTTCCTCGTGCACACATCCAGGAAGTCAAGGAGATGGCTGAGGAACACCCCTTGTGGTTTGTACAAGTGTCCTGGTGTACCTGAGCTGCAGGTGCTGCCTGCAGCAATCCCTGGGATGTGCACTTGGTGAACTGTTCCCAACCTTTTTGCCCACGTCTGTCTCCAACAAAAAATATCACCCCAAGCCATAGCTCAGTTGTAGAAAACCAGCCTCAGAGCAGCTCCTGAGATCAAAAATCAACAGTTCCCACTCCAGATGTTGCCACTGTTTCCCTTCAGATGGGTGCAGTGAGGGCAGTGTCCATCCTGAGAGCTGGATTAGGGTAAGGGTCTCACCAGGGGGAGTGGGAATCCATTGTACTGCCTTCCTTCACTTGCTCCTCTGGGAACAGACACTCCGTCCTCGTACACTGCCGGGAGCCAGCGGGCAAACCCTCGGTTGGAGGACCCCAGGTGAGGATGTCTTCTGCAGCATCACCGGGAAAGCAAACACTGTTATCATTTCAGACACAAAAGGTTTGTACAGACTAATGTTTCACAGCCCTTTACTCCGTGTCTGATCACTCTGGTCACACACGTGAGAGCAGGAAAACACTAAGAAGCAAATTATACCAATATTAATTACTGCAGGGGAAAATGAACCTTTTTGATATTAAAAAAAACCCCATTCCTCATACCGTTATATTAATTTTATTTGGCATTTATTTCTACATTAATTTTACTTGGCATTTAAATCTCTGTAGCATCTCTGTCCCCCACAAAATCAGCTTCACAGCAGGGCCATCAGCAGCGGGCACCCTTCTTGCCCTTTCACAGATGATCTTAAGCCACCTGCCCTGGGTCAGAGTACAGATTTAAGACCCTCCTTGTCCACACACAAATCCCACCTGTTGTTGCACTCCCCGGTGATGGTCCGATAAATATCCTGCTTTGGGCATTTAATGGGACGAGTCTGAGAGTAACAACCAGTGCCTCTGAAAATCATCTCCTTCTGTTTTCTGCTTAGCAGGTCTGCAAGAGGAACCATGGAAAGTAACATCTGATCCCACTCTTTTTTTGTTGTTTTAGCTTCTTGGTGTTGCAGATGAACATTCGAATCAGCTGAGTCAGAGCTGTAGGTATCCAACATCTGGGTTTGAATTGTTAATTCGGAGCCTAAACCCTTTTGTGGATCAGCTTTCACCTCTGGACTAGGGAAACTGGGTAGGCATGGAACAACTTTCCAGGGGAATATGGGGAGCACCATCACCAGCAAGGGTTTATCCTAGGCTGGGAGCAAAACGATGAGTTTGGAGAGTGGTACAACCCAGGTGTGAGGGCCAGAAGTGAAACATGGGTGGCTCTCAGTGGTCAGAGTCTCCTGGCAGTCAGAGGGTTTTGTCCCAGCTTTATCACACTTATTGTGAGCCTGTTTTTATCATCAAAGATAGGAGATGATGCCAAAGATGATGAATAAAACACCCAGGGCTCTGCTCTGCCTCTATTCCCCCCGGGGCTGTCGAGGGGAAGGTTTTTATCCCCAGTTATTCAGGTCATGGCAGAGCTGCTCCCTGACACTCCTGCTGTGGCACATTTTCTGCCCCCAGCTGTTTGTAAAACATTTTGGTTTAAACCACCTTACCTGTGACATTGAATCTCTGCTCCGCAGAGAGATGCAGTTTCCTTTTGAGGAGTTTCAAAGTAGTTTCCATGTAATCAGCAGCCCGGACTGCAGATCTGGTTCTTCCCACAGGGTCCTTAAGGTGCTTCAGGAAATCCATTGGATTGGCAAGCTTTTCCTCCAGTTTTTTCATTAAGCTGAACATAAAAGAGTCCCATGAAGTGCCTTCTCTGAAATCAGACCTCCTTTGTCAGGCTGGGCTGGGTGTAATTAGTCGTGACAGCACTGCTGGGTCACAGGCAGGCTCTGCCCACATGGGACAAACTGTCTGTGCATCAGCACGTCAGCTCAGGCAATCTGGGCAAACAAACCACTGTGATGCCCAACTCTGAGCCTGCATTACTGCCTTGTCACAATAAATTTTGTTATATCAAGTGGAAATCCAGACCAATGAACTGTGACTGGATAAGCCTTCACATTAAGTGTGTCGCAAGGTGTGTTCTGTGAGCAGAGGGACAACCTCGTTCCTGTTCCATCTCTTCCTGGTCCCATGGCTTTGTCTTGCTACTTCCATAGGGTGGGTGGAGAGATGGTCCTTCCCAAACCATCCTGCTGCCTGGAAGCAGCCCTTTGGGACAATACACAGAAGATACCTGGGGTCTGACTTTTTATGACACTTATTTGTGACAAGATGCCCATCTGCACAGTTGTGGTCCTTCTGGAGAGGGGTAGAACTCCAGCAGCCAGGAGAGGACTCACGTGTCTGGAATGTCCATTCCACTATGGACTAGTGAGAGGTGCCCATGGTGGTCTAGATGAGGAAGTAATAACTGAGGGGGATGATGGGTGGCCCTGAGACTGAGACAGAACACCAGAATGCAGCCAAACTGGGCAAAAGGATCCCTCCTACTATGCCAAGGAGAGCCCTGGAACAAAGGCTTCTCCATAAGAAATATGCTTTGGAAAAGAGAAGAAACACACATATATTTGATCCTATTTCCTTGTAATATGGGGGCTCTCGTGCAAAAGGGACTCACCTCCTTCGGGCCTGTAAATATGCTGTGTCCACCAGCTGCCTGGCCTCACTCATGATGCTCAGAAGAGACGAGTCTGACAGCACCTCTGAGACCTCTGCTCAGGAAAAAAAAGAGAAGAAAAAGCAGAACTTGAGGGTACCGTGTAATGTACCCCAGGAGCAGCAGCTCCCACACCTTTGCTGGGTGTTGTGATGCTCTGATCCACCTCCCACGCCGCTCCCACGGGGTGTTCAGTGACACCTGCACACCCTTATCTGTGGTTCTCCTGCTCGTCTGTCTCATTGCTGAGATCCTGACGGTCACAGTCTTTGTTTCTGGTGGCTTTTGGAGGCTTTTAGGGAGCTATTTTTCATCCTTTTTTTCCTGAAGCTACTAGAAGCCTAGACTCTGTAAGGCTGGAAAAGACCTCTGAGACCATGGAGTCCAACTCTTAACCCAGCACTGCCAAGGCCACCACTAGTGTCACATCTACAGGCTTTTTGAGCACTTCCAGGGATGGTGACTCCACCACTGCCCAGGGCAGACTGTTCCAATGCTTTCCATGAAGAAATCGTCCCTCATATCCAACCTAAACCTTCCCTGGCACAACTTGAGGTCATTTCCTCTCATCCTGTCCCTCATTCCATGGGAGCAGAGCCTGACCCCCCCCCGGTTCCCCCCTCCTGTCAGGGAGTTGCAGAACCAGAAGGTCCCCCCTGAGCCTCCTTTTCCCCAGACTGAGCCCCCCCAGCTCCCTCAGCTGCTCCAGCCCCTTCCCCAGCTATTCTTCCCTTCTCACAGGAAATAATACATGCACACAAGAAGCCAAAAATATGATCTCTGAGCCATGACCCTTGTCACTAAAGGATGATAATATGCTTGGAAAAGCTGTTGGTTAAATCGGGAATTTTCTTTGGGAAATTTCTGAGGTATTGACTTCAGTGTCAGTGGGTCAATCTCCAGGATACTGCAGTTTTTTATTGGGGCTGTATCTCACTGGGAACTCGGGCTGAGTTTCCATTCACACCCTTCCCAGCGCAGTAGCAGCCAAAGGACAAACACAAACTCACCATTCAGTGAGGAGTCCATGGCCCCGACCAAGCAGAGGGTGATGATGGATCCTAAGAGAGTCATTCTTGGGTTTATGCCTGGAGAGAAATGCAACACAAATCCTCTGGATGGGCAGGGCTTCACTGAAGCATCAGGAGAGGTTTGGTTTGAGTATCTCTTTCAGGATTCAGGAATAAAATCCAGCTCCGTCAGCAGGACCTACAGAGGTGTTGGCAGCACACAAGGACATCCCTGGGATGTGGGATCCTCAGGAAACTGGGCTGAGGAGCTGCCAAGGAGGAGGCAGCCAAGTACAGTCCAGCTTCAGTGATGGAGAATGTTGGGAAGGTGTGATAGAAGAGGGAAGTGTCCTGCTGGCCTGACTTTGGGAATGTCCACAAGTGGCTGGTGGAAAGGAGGTTGATCCCACACATCCCTCTCTGTCCCCTCTGTCTTGCTAATGAACAAAAGTTGCCACATCTATCACCAGTCTTCCAGCCTCCAATCTCCCCTCTCAGCCTTCCTGCTGCTCCCTGAAATTTGTCTCTATTCCTTTCCCCCATAAACACCAGAAATCTGTCCTCCTCAGTGTCTCTCACCAGTGCCTTCCCTCAAAGGGGATTTTTAGCCAGAACATTGCCATTAGATCTAGTTTAAGTAACTCAGTCAACATTTTAGCTGTTTGGAACAGGGAAGACAAACAAAATTCAGAAGAACTAACGATTTTCTCGCAGTGGGGAAGGTTATCTTATATATTTTTTTGTGGAAATTCTTCAACCATCTTCCTGGGGATTATTGATAGCTGCTTATTCCTTGCAATTTGATATTGCAGGGTGCTGCTGCACGAGGCAGGAAAGCTGTCTTTGCTCACTTCTCCCAATAAATTAAATAAATATCAGGGAAGAAGCAATTATGAAGGACCAGCAGCTCCTAATGCTCTACTCTGCCTCCCATCTCCTTGGGAGATGGAGCCCTGGAATGCACCAATATCCACACCAGAAATATCAGATACAGATATAAAATGAAAAGGTATTGATCCTACCTGCCATCTCTGCAGCACTGGCAGGGTTGGGAAACAAGCCAGGCCTTTATACACCTGCACCAGGGCAGAAATGAGCTGGGTCTGACCTGGGCGTGGCCAAAAAGGGAGAAACTGGGACCACAGTGAGCCAAGAGGAAATATCTGCCCGTTTGCTTTCCCGGAATAAGCTGAAAAGTGCCCACTTCTCCGTTCCCTCTGAGTAAACGTTGACTTCCTTTTTGAAAAATCAGTAAAAGAAGGATAAAGACACTCATTTCTTACCTGTAAGTGAAAGAGATGAGCTTAACTTTATGATGGTAAAAGACAATGGTGGAATTTGACTTCTTTTTCCCTGTTGGTTGGCTGATTAGAACTGCTGATTGGTGAGGGTGACAAAGACTGGACAAAGAACGAGGCAGCAGCAGGACCGAGAGGTCTCCAGGAAAATCCTGTGAATAGAAATATGGACAATCCCAAAGTTATAACTATGCCAATGCCCAGAAAGGAACAAAGTGCTGAGCACTTCAATGTGAATTATGACAGGGTGGTTAGGAAGGAATTCCTGGCTGTGAGGGTGGGGAGGCCCTGGCACAGGTTGCCCAGAGAAGCTGTGGCTGCCCCATCCCTGGAAGTGTCCAAGGCCAGCTTGGAGCAACCTGGGCTAGTGGAAGGTGTCCCTGCTCATGGCAGGGAGTGGAACAAGATGATCTTTAAGGTCCCTTCCAAACCAGTGATTCAATGACATACAGGAAGAAAAAGGGCAGTACTTCAGTGGACTAACGGGAAGGCAGTAGAAATCTTGTAATCCTTCGTTCATCAGGGAGCCTGATAACAAAAGACAATGCTGAATTCTTACTGGCAGTCAGCCTTTTAAATCCCCCAGGATTAGGGAGCCAATCCTTCCTACTGTTTAAATATTTTCACAGCTCTTATTAACCCAAAATAAATAAATAAATAAAAAGATTATATGAGAAAGGAAACTGCCACTGAAAAGACACCACTTTAAACCTGAATAAAACAAAAAAAGAAGACACATGGTGGCCGGGTTTTCAGAAGGTGAACATTCAAAATCAGTATTTCTCCCCCTAAAGAGAATTTCAAAGCCAAAGCAGAAGGTGGCCCCTGGCACCGGAGGGTCTCTGATCACCTTGCCAGGCGCTCCACCTTGTCCATCCAGCTTTCTGCCCACAAAACACGCACAGGCAGAAGTCCAGGTACCTGCCGGGTGGTTTTACTACTTCTTTTGTATCTGTGATGTGTGTCAGGGCAATGGGATTGGTGCCTCTGCTGAGGACACTTCCCTGCCTGACCATCCAGGAACCACTTGGGCAGTCCCTGAGCTGGGGCCAAGGGCCCTCCCCAGTGGGAGGCCACAGGGACGGGGTGAGGGGCACTCAGAGGCACAGCAGGAGCCAACAACACTCAGACTGTGAGGGTATAAAAGCCCAGGGTGTCCTTCGGTCAGGGTCCCTTCCCAGAGGCACCAGCTGGAAGCTGTTGTTCTGTTGTTGCACTGGGATCAAATTATTTTAAGCATCCGGATCTCTGAGACTCTGCCGTGGGAAACCTGGGGCGGAGCTGGTGAGGAAACCAAGTGTGACTGGGGAGTGGTGTGGGGTGTGTGGGGAGTCAGGTGGGGTCACTGGAGCTGCCCCTTGGGAAGGGGCTTCGGTCCCAGTTCAGGTGGTGTGAGTGTGACTGCTAGAGGGGCTCCTGGATGGGCAGACAGGGAATTTTCCTCACCACCTCAGTGACAGGCTGGTGACCCCTGTTGCCCTCAAAGAGGGGCACCTTGAGGGCTCGTGTCATCGTGTGCAGGTGGCCCCTCGTGCTGCTCCCGCCTGCCAGGCAAATGTGCTAACATTACATGTCCTTATCATTCCTGGGGTGTAAGTGCAGCTCCCAGGGCTTTCACACATCCATAGGAAAGCTGTCCCATGTCACCTCCAACTGGGATTCATGGTACTTTGATGCAATCTTTGGAGCTTCCAGAGAAACCACAGTATCCTGCTCACCAAGGCCAATGTTCATTCAGCAAAGAGTAGAAGACATTCAGGGAGTCAGAGCATTAATTATCCATTAATTATCCCACCGAGCAGCAGATCCCTCCATCAGATCTCCTCTCTATCTTGAGAAGATGCAGATTTCTTCTCTCTCAGGCTCTTGGTGTTACTAAAGTTACTTGGTGCTGTTCAGGCTGCAGATCTTCACCCAGTGTAAACAGCCACCTGGAGCTGTGTAAACTCCTGGTGATGTTTGCTAAATGTGTGACTGAGCTTTGGCTGTAGCAACAAGATCATTAAACTTCAGCAACACCAAAATAAATAAATAAATAAATAAGTAGCTCATTATTGCATTCCCATTTCCCATCCTAACAGCAAAAAGCAACATCCTCCCCTTCCCCATTCAACACAACCCTGATACTCCTGCAAACTCTTCCAGCACTTGTTTCCATAGAAATCATAGGATTACAGGATCATAGGATGGTTTGGGTTGGAAGGGACCTTAAAGCCCATCTCATTCCACCCCCTGCCATGGGCAGGGACATCTTCCACTAGCCCAGGTTGCTCCAAGCCCCATCCAACCTGGCTTGGATGAGAGAGACACGTTTAAACACAGGTGTGAACCACAATGTTTCAAGTTTAACAGTAGTTAAGGACTTCATTTAGGTAGAACTTCAAACATACAAAGTTCCCTCTTCTCCTGCCAACAGTATATTTTTCCTATATTTCAAACTGTGAATTTGTTTACATACTGAAAGCCAACAGCCTGTACAAGCCAAACCTGGCCTTGTCCAGGGAAAAGGGCCATGGAAGAACTGCTATAAATTCACAGAACAGTATCCAGTGCATCTTCTGCTCCAGTAGATGAAGACGAGCTTTTAAATGGATGGAGTGAGCAGGACAAAACAGAAAAAAAAGTAAGAAGTGATAAGTTACAGCAGAGAAAGTGTGTGTAGGGTGAGTAGAGGAGGAAAACTTCCCAGCAGCTGAGGGATGACATTAAATAAAACCAGGTTGCCCAGCTTCAAAATAGAAAAGCCGTAGCACTAAAAAGTAATTTTAACTCTTTCTGGATAAAGGGAGTGACAGCAACAGCAAGGGATGCTCAGAAGGTGGCACCACAGCATCACTGAGGTGGTCACTTGAGGGGTCTCCAGCTGCATGATGCCCAGGAGTGATATTATCACCTCTCTTTGAAGCCCTCCTTTAAAGACTCAACTCCCAAAGCTATGAAGCCTCCTTGGTGCATCCCTCCATCTGCCATGGAGACACTTCATAGCCACTGCAAGGTGCTCCAGGAAAGTCTCTCACAGAAACAGGTGAGCCCAACAGCCTGGGAATACACCTGGGAATACACCAGTGAGGTCAGGCTGCTTGGAGTCTCTTTCCAGACCTACATCAAGCAGCAGGCAAAGTGTCCAGGGCAGGAAAGCTGTGGAAAACCATCTGTGACTTTCCAGTACAGTGGTAGAACCCACCACACCCACCAGGACAAGCCACTGCACGTCCATCCATGGAAAGAGCTCATCTTGCAGGGCCCAAATGAACTCCTGTCCTGAGCAGCAGCTAGAAACTTCTTCCCTATGGAGAATTCTTCCCTGGGGACTGGACCCTTATTCCCCTTCCCATGGATCAAACTCCCTCCCCTCTCCCTGAATAAAACCTTCAGCTCCTCTTCATGAACCAAACTTCTTCCTGCCCCATCCTCTAGCAAACCCCTCTTCCATTCCCTTCCAGACTGTGACCCAGACTGGAAGGTGGGACATGACTTCTCTGGAGGTGGGGCTGGTAGGACTAGAGGGAGACCTCAGCTGCCTCCTACGCCACACAGCATGATGGTTTCTCCATTTTCCATATAATCTTCCTGCTGTGGAATCAGTTCCCATCTTTTCTGGAAACCTGAGATGTGGCAGAAGCAGTTGTCAGGCCCCTGGAAAGCCACTGGGAGAACACTTGGCTTCAAATGCTCCAGAGATTTATTTAGGAAAAGAAAGAATGGAAGAAGCTTTAGGTCTCACTGCAGTTTTCATTGTGCCACACAGCTGGGAGATGTGGGAATCAGTCACTGCCATGGACACTTTTCCCTGGACCACAGCTTAACCTCTAGAGAGGCTGGATGTGTGAACAGATGTAGAAATGATCACAAATTCTGTGGTTAGGTTCAGTGTTTTAATGCTTAACCCTGTGAAGGAATGTCTGTATGGACAGAGCTTGAAGGGGTTCACTGGTATTCCCAAGGCATAAGTGTTGATCCTCATGTGGATCCTCTGGATCATCCTATGCCATCATATGGCAACCAGGCACATGCTGGTTTATGGGGAGGGCAAAGTGTCTTTACCATGGCATCAAGTGAGGGGATGCAGCAGTGGATCATGGAATCACAGAACCATTTACGCTGGAAAAACACTTTAAGGCCATCAGGTCCAACCATTCCCCCAGCACTGCCAAGGCCACCATTAATGATGTCCCCATTCTAAATACTTCCAAGGATGGGGACTCCACCACTGCCCTGGGCAACCTGTTCTAGTGCCTGACCAGAAATTTTTCCCAATATCCAACCTAAACCTCCCTGGCACAGCTGGAAGCTGGTTCCTCTTGTCCCCGGTTGTAACACTGTGTGCTGGGTCCAGCGAAGCCGCTGCTCGGGCGGGGCTGTCCCTGTTCTCTGAAACTTAGAAGAACAAAGAGTGAAAACGAGAGTCTGAACCTTTTGTTGAGGAAGAAGCTCTGTCTCCTGACACACCTTGTGGTTTTCTATATTGCATAACACCCCAAAGTGTCATTTATTACAAGAGAAGAGCTGTCAGCTCTCTGTTGAACTCCGACTTTTCTACAAACACATCCCGTTCTTTCTACCAGGCAGGATTGTTTTGTCTGTAAATATCACAGGAATTGTAGGTTCTCTGCCAATGACACAGGATTAGAGAAGTAAATTCTGACCAGTGTAATGAAAGCGGGAGTCCAGCCAGACTGCAAAACCAGTTGGGGGATACAGAGTCCTCCAGTATCCTCCAGACCCTTCTGTTGGAGTTCTCCAGACCACACCTTTCACCCTCCTTAACCTCCTCAAATCACTCTTTAAAGCTCTGGTCCCCTCCAAGTCCCTCCACTAGGGTACCACTCTCCAGGTACCTCTACTCCTACTCTGGTTCTCTCCAGGTCCTTCCATTGGGGTCTGGACCCATCCCATCCTTTCCATAGACATTGTGGACCCGCCCAGAGATGTCATTTTGGGGTCTGGAAACGTGCAGGTCCCTGATGGTAAATCCTTACAGGAGGAACATGGGGTGTCAGTGACATATCAAAGCACTTGCCCAGTTCTTGGACACAACTCTGGGAGTTCAAAGAGGGCTTTGGATGAGTTCCCAGAGCCAGCTGCCATCAAACCAAGGACAGTGCTTCTAGGACTGTCCTCCAAATAGGATATTTATGCTCCAAAGAGGAGGCCTTGCTCAGCAAGGATTCCTTCTCAACACCCACCTCTTCCCTGCTCTGCCCATTCCTCTGTTCCAAAAGCCAAAAGGCAGCAACCTGGTGAGAACCACACAAGTCTGGAACATCTTCTGCCAGCTGCAGGACAGAACCTGCTGTGACAGAGGCAAATGTAGTTATTCTGGGACAGAGAGCATGGAGGAGGCTGGGATGTTCTCAGGAGACTGGGGATGGTCATCCAGGGACAAGTTTCCTGTTGGATACAAGGAGATGGGACATAGACCTCCCACCATGTCCACCCAGTGTTGTCACCACTGGTGCTGTGGCCGGTGCCCCGTTCCCGTTGCCAGCACTGCTGGGACAACGTGTCACCCTTGGCTCTGTGTAGGGACAGCAGCACCTGTGCTGGGGGTGCTGGATGGCAGAGCCCACATCCAGGGTGGGAGCAGGTCCTGTGGTGTCCCCTGGGGCCGGGTGACAGCCAGGGGCTCCTGCAGGGACATGCTGTGCCAGCTGCTGTGATGGCCGAGTGGTGAAGGCGTTGGACTTGAAATCCAATAGGGTTTCCCTGCGCAGGTTCAAGTCCTGCTCACAGCAGGAGTTTTACTGCCAGGAGGGACAGAAAGACACAGAGCTGTCACCCCTCCTCGAGGGACACTGCATTCCCACCCTGGCCCTGGCCCTGAGCTCCCAGGGACCCTCTACTTTTAGGTGATGTCAGGACACCAGGTAGTGTTGGGGGGAGCAGCTCTGCAGCTCTTCTTATTAAAGGAAGAAATCCTGCAATGGCATGTCCACCCCACAAAGCCCTGTCACCCTCCTGCCTACACTTGTGTGTCACCCTTCTCCCCATAGATGTGTCACCCTGCTCCTTGCACCTGTGTCACCCCGTTCACTACAACTGTGTCACCCTGCCATGACAGCTGTGTCACCATTCCTCCCACAGCCCATACCCTACTCCCTATATATGTCTCACCCTGTTCCCTATAGACCATCTCCTTACAGCCTTGTCTCACCTGCTCCCTACAGCCATGGGATCCTGCTCCCTACAGCTGTGTCACCCTTCCTCCCACAGGCCATACCCTGCTCCCTACAGATGTGTCACCCTTCTCCCTACAGTTGTGTCACCCTTCTCCCTACAGATGTGTCACTTGCTCCTATAGATATATCACCTGCTCCCTACAGATGTGTCACCCTGCTCCCTACATATGTCTCACATTGTTCCCTATAGATGTGTCACCCTGTTCCCTATAGATGTGTCACCTGCTCCCTACAGTTGCTCCCTACAGTTGCTCCCTACAGTTGTATCACCCTTCTTCCCACAGCTCATACCCTGTTCCCTACATGTCTCACCCTGTTCCCTATAGACCCTCACCCTGATCCCTACAGCCATGGGACCCTGCTCCCTACAGCTGTGTCACCCTTTTTCCCACAGCCCATATCCTGCTCCCTACAGTGTCACCTGCTCCTTACAACAGTGTCACCTGCTCCCTGCAGCTCTGTCACCCTCTTCCCACGGCTTCCCGGCTTCCCACAGCTGTGTCACCCAGCTGTGACAGACTAAACTTTGTTTAAACAAACTGTTCCAGCCCTGTGATTTATCGTGTCCCTGATGGCCAGACACTAATGTCTTAAACACAGTGTTTGAGAGAGATAAGGGGGAAGGCCAATAAGAAGCAGATCCTGTGGAGATGAGGTAATTTTTTTTGTCATGCTAACTCCCTCCCTTCCCATGATGATGACACCAGACCGGCACAACAAAACAGGAACCAAAAGAGGGCCAAACAGGGCCAAACAGCATCATGGCATTAGAAGGGACTCCATAAACCTTTAATGACCCCAAAAGCACCCCCAGACTCATTTCTACAGTGTCATGTCAGACAGTGTAAAACTCCTCCCCAGAGGAGGTGTCAGGGCGTTCCCACGTAAGCCAGAATATGTAGAACCCATGCAACTCTTTACTGCTCCCTGCATCCATGTCACTCTGCTCCCTATGGCAATGTCAGCCTGCTCCTATGGCAGTGTCATCCTGCTCTGTACATCCATGTCACCCTGCTCCCTATGGCAGTGTTACCCTGCTCCCTACAGCAGTGTCACCCTGCTCTGTACATCCATGTCATCCTACTCCCACATCCATGTCACCCTGCTCCCTACGGCAGTGTCACCCTGCTCCTTATGGCAGTGTCACCGTGCTCTCCATATCCATGTCACCTTGCTCCCTACGGCAGTGTCACCCTGCTCTGTACATCCATGTCACCCTGCTCCCTATGGCAGTGTCACCCTGCTCTGTACAACCCACCACAGGCTCATGGTTGACCTTCTCCGGGCTATTTTTCCACTTGGAGGTGCAGCCTGATGGCACTGGGAGGACAGGAGGCTGCTGCCAACCCCCAAAATTCATCCCACCCTGACCCAGCCCCATGACCTGGGTGGGGGAGCTCCTGAACGCCACACTGAACTGAACCCCAGGAGCTGCTCCAGGGCTGTGCAGACATCCAAGAAAAGACTGGGACCCGCAGGAGCCCCTTCCCTGGCTGGGAATCGAACCCAGGCCGTGGCAGTGAGAGTGCCAAATCCTGACCACTAGACCACCAGGGACGGGTGGTGGCCAGGGACAAACTACCACCAACAAGGATGAGTGGCCACCACCAGGGATGAGTGGCCACCAACAGGACGACCTGCTGGTAGCACCAAGCAAGCCCTGAAGGGACAGGGACACTTGGTCCCACCTCTGCAGGCCTGGGAAGCAGGAGGTGGTTATGCTGGGACTGATCACCACCAAGGCAGGTTTGGGGAAGGCAATGATGGCAAATGGTTCAAGAAAAGTTGTAGCATCCTCTGAGGGTTCACCAGGGAGGTTCAGTCCTGCTGCTGCTGGATCATGGACTCCCTTGGGGCTGCTCTACATTGCCAGGCTCATGTGACACACACGCACCGGGCACAGGTGATACAGCACCATGTTCACAACAATCCTGACTCCCAGTGCAGTCCCAGCGCTTCCCCAAAGTCGCCTTGGGAGGAGAACAATGTGTAGGTGCAGAATGACTGTCAGCAGAGCCTTCCCTGGGTGAGGGAAACAGGTCTGAGCCCTGGCACTGGGCTGGGAGTGTGTCTGGAGTCCCCATTCCTGCTGGTTTTGAGGTAACATTGTTGGCAGCTTGTTTTTCCAGGAGAAAGCAACAGGTTGGGACCATCTTTTGGTACATAACCAGGAGCTGTGAGGGGCAGGTGATCCGTAGGTGATCCTGATTTCCAGAGAGTCCTTGGAGGGAGCCTTCCTTTAACCCACAGAAGGAAAATAAAGAGGTTTCCCGATGAACAGGAAGGTGGAAGGGGCTGGAAATGGCCCCTCGACTCCCCAGGGATTTGGTACCAGCATGGGCAGCAGACAGGGTACTGCAGAGCCCCAGATCTCTGCCCAGGACAAGGAGCCCAAGGGAGAGCCCAGGGCTCAAGGGGACAGTACAAGTGTCACCTGTCCCTGCCCCTCGGGCTGTGTGCAGGGAGGAGACCCCCAGAGGGAAGCACGGGGGGTCTCCAGTGGGGATGTCCCTGGGGCAGGGCTCCTCAGCAGGTGGATGAAGTGGAAAGGCTCCAGGAACGCTTCCCAAGCAGGACGGCAGAGGGCCCGGTGCTCCTCGGATGCTCGTTGCGTGGCTGGGAGGGGAAGTAAACGGACAGAGAGAAAAATCCCTCCGGTTTTCACAGAGTGGGGAAACCTCCCCTGCGCCTTGCCCTGTCCCGTGACGCTCCCAAAAAACGGCCAGTGTAGCTCCTCTCTCCATCTGAGGCCAAACCCCACCATGGTCCCCTCTCGCAGCCCTTCCATGACCTGCTCTGGGGTGCCAGTGGGACCTCTGGCATCCCGCTCCCTGTGGTGTCCTGGTCTCTTCCCAGGTTTCCCTGCAGTGCCTGGTGGATCCCAGCTGCCACCTTTGCCAACACCTTTGGGCAAAGGGAAGCCGTGGTAGCTTTGGGGAAGCACAGAGAAGGAGGAGGAGGAGAGTGGGGAGGAAGGTCACCCTCCCACGAGAGCCGGCCTGGAGCAAGGACAGAGCCACGGTGGATGGTCTGGCATCTTTCCAAGGCTCGGGCATCTCTGCCGCGAGGGTCAGGGCTTGAAGAATGCGCCTCCAAAAAACCCCTGCACAGGGCAAACCCACCCCCCCGAGCGAGGGGCGCAGGGATTGTGCCATCCCTCGGGACTGTCGGGAACGGCAGGACGGAGCTGGGCTGGGCTGAGGTGCAGCTTTCAGAGCCACAATCAGATGTCACGGTTTCGGTTGCCTTTCGGAGCCGTGACAGAGCTGAGCTGCGGTCGGGTGAGCGCTTGTGTCTCTCTGTGGTTTCTTAGATCTCGATGGGGCCCTGTCAGATGTTATGTCACAGGCAGTTCCTCCGTCTGCCAGCAGATCTGGGCGCAGCAAACAGGTTAATTCCCGTGTCCCACGGCAGGACAGTCTCCATCTGGGATGGGAGGGGAGCCACTGTCACCCACCAAATGCAACCAGGAGGTGACACAGCCCGGGAGCTGCGTGTTGGAGCCCAGGAGTGTGCGGGGCCACGTGCTGAGGCAGGTGGGGATCATATAAAAACTCACTTTCTACAGGCACTGCTCCTTGGAAAGGGAAGTCCCAGCCCCAGGATGAGCCTTGGGGCAGCAGGGACAAGGCTCAGCTCCAAATGCAATTGCTGCTGTGGTGAGGAGATGAGGGGGAGACCCGTGGCCTTGCTTTGCACCCCTACATGGGTCTGAGGCATCAATAAATTAGCCAGGCCAACAAGATAATTGCAGTTCTGGAGTATGTGCAACATGGGAGTAGCACTAAATAACCCCTCTCCCCATCTCCAACAGTGGGAGAATCCCTTGGCAAATTCCAGCTGAACTCCAGTCCCTTGCAAAGCCTGAGCACCTGCAGCCTGTTGCTGTGCTGCTCCCAAGTGCCACCACCACGTGCCTCTGACAACTTTGTGGTGTTGGGCAGGTTCATCTCCAGCTCCTGCTCATGAGGGCCAGAGCCTTCAGTGTCCCCAAGAAACCACCAGCCCCAGCCCCAGCCCCAGGAGGATGAGTTAGGAAAGCCATGGGCATTTGTTCCTGCCAGAGGGTCCCTGGCACAGCCCTGGAGACCCTCTAGCAGCACCCCACGGGGACACCACGGGGAAGGGGACACTGTGGGGAGGCAGATCCAACACACCCAGAGACTGGGAGGTCTCTGAGTGCCCCACACAGACCCACGAGGTGTGTTGGGGAGGAGGGTGGGAGCAGAGCAGCCCTGCAGTCCCTGGTACAGCACTGGGGCCTCAGGGCAGTGAGGAAATCCCGGGAACACGAGCTCATGGTGACTCGTGAGCAGCAGCTGGGCTGGCACTGGGCAGGAAAACACCCCAAGGAACCACAGTGAGCTGGCAAACTGGGGGCCTGTTGCCGAGAAGAGAGAGGTGGCAAAAGGGGAAATGCTCCCTGGGGCATCCAGGGGAACCCATCTTGTCATGGCCAAGGAAGTGCCAGGGGCCTCTGGGCAGACACACCACGAGCCCCATGACTGGGCACAAGGGACTGAGGTCTCTGGCACAAGAGTTGGTCCCTCTCCACTCCCTGGGCAGGGGAAACTGCTGCTCTGCCCTCTGCACCCCACCCTGTACCAAACCCACACTGGCACTTGGAGAAGATGCAATTTGTAGAGTCAGCCCTTGGAGTTGGGATTCCCAGGCACTTCCCTCAGTGGGGGTGTTAAGAGGGGGTTGGGTGCCTTGAGATCCACGCTGGAAGCTCAGCATTGAGGGGTTTGTGCTTTATGGTGCCAAGACTGCCAGCTCAGACCTACAGCCAGTCTCCAGGGTGCCAGCCCCCCTTGCTGCCTGCACAGGCAGCACAACTGAGTGTTCCTGCTGCCCATGCTGCCCACGTTGTCCCCCTGCATCCACCTTGGACACCTCCCACTCATCACTGGAGCAGGGCCCCCCTGGCTGGACCTGCACTGTCCACAGGCCATTTTGAAGGTCTCAGCACCCTTGTCCTCCCTGCCTGGGTGCCTGACTGAGCCGAGGTCCTCCAGGTGCTCCAGGGAGGATGCTGAGATCAGTTTGATAAGCTCAGCTCTCCGGTTGGATGATCAAAGTGTGAACTTGATGCTTGAGGGTGATTTCATATCCTGTCTTGGTCAGTGGGTGCTGATTTTCTCAGACTTACCTCCCCTCACACCAAGGCTATTCTGGTACTTTCTAGACCAGCTGCTTCCTTTTTTTTTTTGCAGCATTTTGGAGGCAAAGGTGCCATGACATCAGCTCTTGGAAATTCCGAGTGTTTGATTTGATATCTGACTGACAGGGCTGGCCACTGGCCCTATAAAAGCAAGAACTGAGCCAGAACCTCACACCAGGCACAGGAGGAACCTGCTCTGGTCCTGCCTCTGCCCCTGCAGCTCATCTCTGGCCAGGATGAAGGTCTCCACCCTTTGCCTCTCCATCATCCTCATCGCTGCCCTCCTATCTCAGGTGTCTCCTGCTCCATGTGAGTACAGCATCCCTCTGCTCTCTTGGGGTGGATTTTGCTCTGACTGCCTGTAATTTTGGAGCAGAACTGGAAAAAAATCAGCTGCAAAGGTTGGAAACCTGTGTAGATATCTTCCCCTGCTTTAGTGGCACTGGTTTTCCTGTCTAGCATCCTTTTACCTTAGGGATGAATTTTACTGGTATCAAAGTTTTCAGGTTTCGTCTCCCCTGATTTTTTTCTGGACTTTAAAATTGATCCCAGGGTAACCAAAGGGATTTTTATCATGGGAATTAAGTATAAGACATTCAAGAACCTGTCCCAGCAATGGCATTAATGAAGCTTTGGTGTTTACAGCAATTTCTTGCTGATTTTCTGGGGAAACAGGAGGAGAAGTGGCTGCCCAGGTGATTAAGGGGCTTGCCCATGCTCTCAGCTGGGGAATGTGCATTTATTGAGTGGTTGTCTCAGGCTGGATTTCCTAATCTCTTCCAGTGGGGTCTGACACCACTATCTGCTGCTTTGGCTACACCCCACGGAAGCTGCCCCGGAATCATGTGAAGGAATATTTCTACACCAGCAGCAAGTGCCCTCAGCCAGCAGTTGTGTGAGTACCAGCTCCTGCTCTGGGCTCTCAGGGAAGCTTCTGCCAGCCTTTGGGCTTCCCATCCAATGGGACCAGGAGCAGGGTGGGGTGAGATCCCACACCCGGAGGAAGGGAATGGAGCAGCCACCCAGGTCCCCTGTGCAGTGTGTGAGCCCTCACCCTCCTCAGATGAGAAATAAGTTGTCCCTTGGTCTCCCTGGACCGTCCTGGTGCTGGCAATAAGGTGTGGGAAGGAGGTCAGGAGCCAGCAAGACTTTGCAGTGGTGATGAGCCCCATACACAGAACATTCCACGCTGCATCCAGGCTCATCTCTGCATTGGAACATCCAAGAATGGGGGGTTCTCCCAAAGGACCTTGATCCCCGCCTGCCCCCTGGGTTTTAGCAGCTCCCTGATGCTTGGGGCTTTGTGGGAGATGATCCAAAGAGGTGACCCAGGTCCCTCATGGTCCCTTTTCTGCCTTGGCAGGTTCATCACCCAGAAGGACCGGGAGGTCTGTGCCAACCCTGGTGCCAGGTGGGTGAAGGAATATGTGGACAGCCTGGAGCTACACTGAGCCCTGGGAGCTCAGAATTCCTGCCAGTCCACCTGGCAGAGCTTGGCACACACCTAGAAACTCTGCTGCTGAGCACCAGCACCTGCTGAGCCACCTTGGAACCCCTGAAGTTCTTTTTGCCTTGCAAAGGGGTCATTTATCCACGATGATTCAGCCACCCGTGGGACAGCTGTGCTGCTGGGGACCTCCTGCCCTTGCAGACCCACCTTGGTGTCCCCTGCTGGGTGACCTGTGGCTAAACTGAGCCCCCCTTGTGCCTCCACTGCTAGAATGGGAGGGGAATTTCACCCCCAGAGCTCTTTGTGGGTAGTGGTCTGTTGGAATTAGGTCTGAGTGCTGTCAGCTAAACCCAGGCAGGGTTCTAAAGTCGGGTGAGTTTTGTCATGGCTCATGACATTGCTGTGGGTAAGATCAGTCTCCCCGGGGGAGGAAGTGGTACCCTGGTTACTTACAGGATGCTTGCTGTGGAACCACATTATTCAGCCTTGTTCTCAAACCTCTGTCTCTTGCCAATGCCAAAGAATAAAGTTGTTTTCTCTCTGTGTCAGCTCTGGTTGTTCCCCTCCTGCTTGGAAAACGGGGCCAGTAGGACCCCACTACAACTATCTGGGGAGAGGCAGGGGAAGAACCCCAACTTCCCAGCTGGAAGTGCCTCAGCCTCCTCAGCCCTAAAAGCCTTCCCTTCTGCCTGGCCTCCTGCTCTTGGAGCAGCACCATGCCAGCACCTCCCAGCACTGTCCCTTCCCAGCCCCTGCTCTGATGTGGAGACAGAACTTTCCCCCAGCCCTTCCCCTTTCCTTTCCACCATATTGTAGCCAAGGCTGGGAGCTGGTGGGGCTTTCCCACTGCTTTCCAGCCAGGACCACACCCCCAGCACAGGCTCCTCTGGGAATGCAGCCTGAGCCAGGCTCAGCTCTGGGGATGATGCTCCATTAGGGTTTCATTTCAAGACAGGCACCAATTCCCTTTTGTTCTGCAGCTTCTTGGGGTAGGAAGCCTGAATTCGGTTTAAAAAAGCACAAGAGACGTTTTGCACCAAGTAAAACCAACAAAGGCACTTTATCAGCCTGTGGTTGCCATTTAAAACTGGCTGATAACTTTGTGGGTAGAGAACGAAACTGCCGGTCCCCCCTCCCTGTGTTGGGGCTCTGCAGGGCCACGGGGACTGTTCAGGGTTATCTCCATCAGCTGAAACAAAAGCCCAGAAGCTTTTGTATCACCCCTTGGCCAAGAGTGTCCCACCTGGCAGCTTGTGCAGGTCAAGTCTTCACCTCCCAGGACATTTTCCACCCTTTTCCACTCCATCAAACCCCGGAGCACTTCCTCAGGCCCTCCTCGTTGCCAGCAATAAATGACCCCTCTCAATTAGGGCCAAGCAAACCAGCAGGAGATAAAATGTCCATAAAACAACCCCAAGCCCTGTTGGTGCCACGATGGTCTGCAGATGTTCAGGTTGTCTCCTGATCTCTCCTTGCTCATCACCAGCTCTGCTGTTAATTAAGCAGCATTTCCTGATGCAGTTCCTTTTTAAGAACCTCAAAGTCTCTATTTCTGGCAGGACCCAAGGCCTGCAGGGTGGGCAGGGTGGGAGCTCAGAGGGAGGGGAGAGGGTCAAACTTCTATTTTACATCCCTGCAAAGCAGCTCAGTGGCAGAGGGGACCCTGGGACACAGCCTGGCAGTGCTGTGGAGGGAAGCAGGGAAGGGATCAGCCACATCTCCCTGAGCAGGAAAATAATCAACCAGTGCTGGTGTTGGTTTGTTTTCACACCGTGGCTGTTTGAGCACTTCACAGAGAGCTTTTAAGCACAGTTACCCCTCAATTATAGGGGGGAAATTAAGGCATGAGGCCACCTTTGCAGGGTCAGGCTGGGTCAGAGGGGCTGAGGGGGTCAGCACCCCCCATGAGGGCCACAGGTCCCACTTTGCTGCTCATGGAAATGTGACAAACAAGAGGAAATCAGCCCACAACACCAAAATAATCCCTTTGGAAGAACCTGGGCTAGCCCTGAGCTCCCAGAGCACTGGGGGACCAGGCAGGGGTGGCCATGGCAGCATGTCCCCAAAAAATTCACAGATGCCTTCACCCAGACAGAGCCAGGGGCAGGGCAGACCTGGTGGTTCTCCTGGTGGTGGAAAACTCGTGGTGGGGAAGGAATGCACCAGGGCTGGGGAGTGTCCTTTGTGTGATCTCTGTCTGGGGTGGGGACAGCCAGCCCAGGGGAGGTGCTGGGACACCAGAGAAGGTCCCTGGTCAGACCAGGCTCTGCCTCAACTTGCTGGTGGCTCCAGCAGGAAGGAGAAGGGCCACAGACCACAGACCCCAGTGGCCACTGTGGAGCCTGTGGTTGGTGGCCCCTGGGCAGGCACTGTCTGGGCGCTGCTCTGCTGCACACTGAGCTCAGCTGGGAGCTCTTCCTCACCTGTGCTGGGGTCCTGCACTCCACAGGACACTGGGAACACCCTCTCATCCTCCCTCCACAGGGCTCACCCCATCATCAGTGTGGGAAGGTCCTTCTCAGCCATCTCCTCACCACTGGAAATCAGGACTGAGCCATGGCCAACCCCAGATAACACCCCAGCCAGTCCCGCTCTTGGAGCTAAGACAGAGAAGGATTTATGGGGCAGAGCCAAAGGGTTCCTGCCCATGCAGGAGCCCATCCCCACAGAGCTGCTGCACCTGCTGGGGGGGTACAAACAGTCCTCCACGTGCTTCCTGCAAAACTTCTGCCAAGGGGATGTGAATCAGCCTGTTCCTCAGGCATTGCAGGTCCATCACGAGCCTTTCTTCCTCCAGGAAAGAAAAAAACAACCCAAGGACAGAGGTTCTGCACAAAAAGGGGTGTCAGGCCCTGGCACACCTGCCCAGGGCAGTGGTGGAGTCCCCATCCCTGGAGGGGTTTAACAGACTTGTGGATGTGGCACTTGGGGACATGGGTCAGTGGTGGCCTTGGCAGAGCTGGGGGAACGGTTGGACTCAACTATCCTAGAGGTCTTTCCCAATCTAAATTATTCTGTGATTCCAGGTGGATTCACCAGGAGCAGAGCAGGATTGGGAAGGGAGGGCAGCAACAAGGAGAGAAACAAGACTGAAGTAGAGAGACAAGTTCCCTTCAGGAGCTTGGCAGCCACACAGCCCATGTTTGTGCTCAGCACTGCTCCATCCAGCCCCCACTTTCCACAGGGAAGCACCAGCGTTGGGACACATAAATGGGTGGGTTTAGGAGAAAGGGTTCTTGAGGGACACGGAGCTGCTGGACTGTGACCAGTGAAGGTTAGAAAGACAGAAATCAGAGAGGCTGAGGTCAAGTCCAAACCATCAGCTGCCCAAGAGCAGCAGGGGGAGGCCGTGTCAGGATGTTCCTGATGGATTTCGGAGCAGGGAGCAGCAGGGAGACAATGCAGATGTTGGGTCTGAGGGTCTCCATGGCTCCTCTCTCTTCCCAGGGCTTCTCCAAGTGAAGCTGGGAGAGAGGGGAGAGCCACGGGGTTCCTGCTTTCAAACAGACCAGAGAGAACCAGGACACCCAGTGCTTTGCCCATGGCACCATGAGGGTCTCCAGACCTTCTGGTGCCTCTGCCACCGCAGGCACTGAAGGAAAAGCCCTCTGAGTTCACCGCTTGGAAACCGAAACCAGAAAGGCTGGAGAGGGAAATTCCCACAAGTGCCTGGGCACAGGGCCAGGGACTGTCTGGAGAGGAGCCAGCTCTGCACCACAGAGTCCTCCAGCCTCTCCTGCCTGGGCCTGGGATAAACCCCAGACACCCCCTGAATTCTCTTTCTCCCAGTCATTCATCCTCCATCCCCTCTCAGCACACAGAGTCCCATTAGCAGGACTATTTGGGGCTCCTGCAGCACCAAACTCGGGGTCAGGGAGGTCTCAGGGGTAGAGGAGACCCCCAGCACCCCCATCCCGGGCTCTTTGCCTGCTCCTGTCCATCCACCCCCCATGCAGGGACCACTCTGCTCCCATGTTTCACTGGGAAGCCCCACTCAGGATACACCTCCCTGTGGATTTTCACCTCTCCTGGGACACAACCCCGTGCTGGGCTGGGCTGCCCTTCCCTGGGATGCTGCTCCTTGCGTGTCCATGAGCCCTCGTGCCTGTAGCAGCTTCCCAGCCTGGAAATCACAGGACTGAAGAGAAATCACAAGACAATGTGGAGGTGCTTTCCCAACCTCAGAGTTGCCAAATCTGATCTATAGCTGCAGGGGGAAAAAAAATAAACACTGAGAAAAAGCATTTTTTTGCTGTAGGAAGAAAAACAGGATGAAGGCCAGGCCAAGGACAGCTCTGGACTGTGCCGTGGGGGCATTTGAAGGGGGATTGTAAGAAAGATGGGGACAAACTTTTTAGTTGCTGGAGGACAAGGGGGAATGGTTTTAAACTGAAGGAGGTCAGTTTAGGTTGGATACAAGGAAGAAATTGTTCCCTGGGAGGGTGGGGAGACACTGGCACAGGTTGCCAAAGAAGCCGTGGCTGCCCCATCCCTGCAAGTGTCCAAGGCCAGGTTGGACGGGGCTTGGAGCAAGCTGGGATAGTGGAAGGTGTAGGAGTGGAAAAAGATGATCTTTAAGGTCCCCTCCAACCCAAATCCTTCTGGGGTTTCTCAGAGTGCAGGAGCTGAGGAGCACTGAATGATCCCAAGGGACAAGCTGTGCCCAGCACTGTGCTTCCCTCCTTGGGACCTGCTCCTTCCCATTTGCATTCCCATGGAAAGCTGCATCCTGAAAACAACTCCAGCGGGTTTTCTGCTGGTTGTTTCACCCCTGCAGCACAGCTGACCCCTTCCCTTTGTTTTACAGGTGGGAAAGTGAGGAACAACCCCCAGTGGGGTGGTCAGAATGAAGGCTGGGGTTCCCTGCCCCTCTCCAGGCAGCAGTGCCAGGCTCAGCACCACTGCCAGGGCGATGGGCAGAGATGGGGTGATGTGTCAGAGGAACACTGAGGAGACACTGGAGGCCTCTGTCAGTGCATGGGTGGGTGCCTGTGCTGGGAATCTGCTGCTTAACTGGCAGCACTGGCAGGCAGGGCAGGGAATTGCCTGGCACAAGGAGATCATGAGCCCCCCTGACACCTGCCAGCACCTCCATCCCCTCTGCTTCCCTCATATGAGCTTCTCCCCCTGCTTCCCCCCCAAAAAAACTGGCAGGGTTTTACCCCTTGCAGCATCATGTCCCACCACCACCCCATTGCACACCCAGGGACCAGTCTGAGGTGGGGTGTGTGGGGCTGGGAGCAGCAGGAGAGGGTATGGGACGTGCCTGGAGTGTGTGGAGAGCAGAGTCATGTATGTAAAAGTCCCACATGTGGGTTCAAACACATCTAATTCTGGAGAGGATGTGGGAAGGGGGGGTGCATGTGATCTCAGAGGATATTCACGGGTCTGCAGGATGGAAACTTTATGGGTTTGCCTCAAACCATTTCCCATCTTCACATGTCACAGAGAGGCTGCAGAGAGGCTCAGGGAGGCATTCTGTCTGTGCTGTAACACCACAGAGAGGCACAGAAAAGGAAAAAAGCAGAGGTTTTGTCCAAATTCTTTATTCTCCAGAATCTTGAGTTCACGTGTGCAAACCAGGGCCACTCATCATCCAATATTGGGTCACCATCCTATAAATATCCTCCCTGTCATCCTCTCATTAAAAAAAAAGCACTGTCTACCCCATATGATAATTTCATAAATAATTTACTATAACTTCAATACAACAAATAATAATATAATTTCAAATAACATAACAAAGGTGCAGCCCCCTGGGCCTTGCCAGGCCACCAGTGGAGGGTCAGGGCAGAGGGATGAGGTCACAGCCCAGTTTGTGGAAGCTCAGGGTGAGCAGCAGCAACCCCAACAACACGAGGTGTCCTGGGGAGTCCTTCCAGCAGTCCCTTGGAGACACCTGCAGATGCTGTGGGCTCCTGCAGCTCCCATTGTCCCTGCTCCATGGTCGGGGCTCAGGATGAGGTGATTTGTGCAGGACAGCAGCTCCACTTGCCATCTTGCCTGGCTCAGTTCTGCTCCACGCTCTGCAGGTACCTCTGGACCCAGCTGTCACCGGGATTGGCACAGACCTGGCGGCCTCTCCTTGTGATGAACCTGTGGAACAGGATGGGACACATCAGGCCTCAGGTCCCACCTGCTTCCCAGGACAGCCTGGATCCCAGATTCGGGGCATTGCAAGAGGTTTTCCCCCCTGCCCCAAGCTGATGATGAAAGCAGTGGCTGGCTGTGATTCTCCCCCCCTCCCACCCCTTTTCCCTCGCTGCCTCCTCGACTCCTGTGGGAACATCCCTGGGTGTCCCTGTTGCCTAAAATTGCAGAAATCCTTTTCTGAACAATGATAGTATAGAAAGGTTTAAAAAAAAACCTCTTTAATGAGACATTTTAGGTGCACAAAGATGGCCTATGCACACCCACACACACAGGTTTTACAAACTTATCGCATCATCTAATTAGAATATCTAACTAATATCCCTCATGGGGATACACTCAGCCCAAAAACTGTCCATGCTCCACGGGCACACCTCCCAGATTTGAGCTGGTGATCCCAAGACACCCATGAAAGTCTTCATCAGTTCTCTCTGTCCTGCCTTGACCATTTTCAGGGATTTTGGGCACTCTTGGATAGTTTTGACTCTCTTCAGTCAAGCGATGTGCCTGCCGTGTCCTGTTCTAAGAACATTTTATACAGATGAAATGTTCTCTGCCTTGCTACAACCTTCGTCCATCGGGATCCTTGACAAGAAATACGAAACACCATTTCAGGAGCCTAATGCACAGGCACTTAGCTAAAGTGCTAAAAGAGTTATACTAAAATCCACATAACCCAGATTTTAAGGAGCATCCCCGGCAGTCCCTGTGCCAGCCCCTTTCCCCTGGGGTTCACCTCTCCCTGCTCTGTTCCTGCAGACCCCCACCGTGCCCACAGCCACCCTGCAGGGCTGGTCACCCCCGGGGTGGCTGTCCCTGCCCTGTCCCTGCCCTGTGCCAGCCCGGGGTCACTCACACAATGCCTGGCCGGGGGCAGGTGGTGCTGGTGCTGTAGTGACGCAGGATTCGGTCCCGGGGCAGCTCGTGACGGGTGAACTTGAAACAGCAGATGGGGAGGTCAGGTCCAACTGGAAGAGGCAAAGAGACAAACAATGTGAGCACTGGGAACCGTGCTGGTGGGGAAGGGAGAGGGGAATTAGAGAATAATTCAAGTTAATGGATGTTGGGGATCACCTGGGCCAATGCCAGGAGTGGTATCAGGTACCACGGGAGATTCCCACCCTGCCACTGCTCAGAGCTTTGCTTCCCCACCTCCCCCAGTCCCAGGGCAGAGGCTGAAATCCCTCAATTCTAACCAGGAATAAGTACTCTGAACCCAGGGTTGATGGACAGATGGATGGATGATGGATAAATGGATGGATGGATAAATGGAGGATGGGTCTGTAAGAAAGATAGGGACAAACTTTTTAGTTGCTGGAGGACAAGGGGGGGTAGTTTTAAACTAAATGCGGTCAGTTTAGGTTGGATTCAAGGAAAACATTATTCCCTGGGAGGGTGGTGAGGCCCTGGCACAGGCTGTCCAGAGAAGCTGTGGCTGCCCCATCCCTGGGAGTGTCCAAGGCCAGGTTGGATGGAGCTTGGAGCAAGCTGGGATAGTGGTAGGTGGCCCTGCCCACGGTAGGGGGTGGAAAAAGACGATCTTTAAGGTCCCTTCCAACCCAAATCCTTCTGGGATTTCTCAGAGTGCTGGTGGGTGGATGGATGGATGGATGGATGGATGGATGGATGGATGGATGGATTTTTTAATCCCAGGGTTCCTACAAGCAGCTGATCTCTGAGCAGAGCAGAGAGTGGCACCAATGCTGATAAATTCCCAGTTATCTGCCAGGGAAGCCCAAAGGAGAAATAACAGCAAAGGCTCAGATCTGTTCTTCCTTCACAAATGAAAAAGCAGGACTCACCTGGACCAGAGAAAGTTTGGGAGAAGGAGGCTGCAAGGAGGAAAAGAGCCAGAACAGCTGCAAAGACCTTCATCTTTCCGTCGGGTGAGGAATGTCAGAGCAGGACCCGAAACTCGGGAAGATGCAGCTCCGTCTGAAGCAGCTGGAATCTGCTCCCTTTTAAAGGGAGCTTGGAGAACTCGAAATGGAAAGTCCAGGATGATGATAAAGGATGACATGAAAGTGAAATAGCTGAAGGGAATTAGAGGGAATGAAAAGAAAGCCAGGAATAATGGGATATAGTGGAGCCAAGTATGTGAGCTCTGACTCAGCGCTCGTTCTGGAGTTATTCAAATCAAAAGGAAACTAACTGTGCCAGGTGGCCCGGCCACAAAGAGGAGAACGGGTTCTCTGGACTGCAGGAAGGGGTTTTCCCTGCGAGGCTCTATAGGGAAAGGCTCAATGTTTGCATAAGATTATGCAACTCTGGAAAAGAACCAAACCGGGAGGCAGCTCTCGTGCCGTTATGCGGCGGGTGCTTATCAGAGGCTGCCTGTGGAGCTCAGTGGTGGCTGGACTGAGGGATCTGTGCTTCCCAAAACGCTCCGCCTGCCCCCCCCCCAGACCAACAGTGCTTGGATTAACACGGGCCAGAGGGGAGCTGAGGCTGGAGACACCCCTGGAATTCACCCTGGAATTCACTGGACCTGGCCCAGTCCCTGCTCAGTGGCTGTCCAGGACCATGTCCAGGTGGGCTGTGAGACTCCACAGCCTCTCTGGGCAGCCTGTTTTGGTGTTCAACAAAATTTTATCTGGTGTTTAAATGGAATTTCTTGCTCCCTCTTGTCCTGTCAGTGGCCACTGAGAAGTGTTGGGGTCCATCTACTTTACCCCCCCCACACATTGGTAAGATCTCCCTAAGCCTTCTCTTCTCCAGGCTGAACTGTCCCAGCTCTGTCAGCATTTTCTCCTTGCAGAGATGTTCCTGCCCCTTCATCATCTCCATGGCCTTTTGTTGGACTCTTTCCAGTACATCCACGTACTGGGGAGCCCAGAACTGGACCCAGCACTCCAGGAGAGGCCTCAGCAGTGCTGAGCAGAGAGGAAGGGTCACCTCCCTTGATCTGCTGGCAATGGTCCTCCTCAGGCATCCCAGGAACCTGTTGACTTCGGGTGCCAAGGGCATTTTGCTGCTGATGTCCAGGCCTGGGGTCCACCAAGAGCCCTGGGGCCTTTTGCTTTCCGGCTGGTTGGCACTGGCATATCCTGGGGGTGCCTAAGGGTGTTCCTCCCCAGGGACAGGACTCTGCACTTCTCCTGTTGAACTTCATGAGGTTTTTGTCAGCCCATTTCTCCAGCTTGACGAGGTTTCTGTGGATTTCACATGAGCCAACAGGGACAGGACAAGGGGGAATGGCTTTAAACTAAAAAAGGAAAGATTTAGGTTAAATATTAGGAAGGAATTGTTCCCTGTGAGGGTGGTGAGGCCCTAGAACAGGTTGCTCAGAGAAGCTGTGGCTGCCCCATCCCTGGAAGTGTCCAAGGCCAGGTTGGACGGGGCTTGGAGCAACCTGGGATAGTGGGAGGTATCCCTGCCATGACAGGGGGTGAAACGGGATGGGCTTTAAGATCTCCTTGAACCCAAAACATTCCATGATTCTGTGAAGGCAGCCTGTCCCTGCAGTGTGCCAGCCCCTCCTCCCAGTGTTGTGTCCCCTGACAGCTGGCTTAGGGTGCACTTTGTCCCATCATTCAGGTCATAAGGATATAAAAGAATACCCAGTATCGATCCCTGGGGTTCCCTGCTGCTGCCTGGTCTCCAGCTGGACTTTGTGCCACAGGTCACAACCCTCCAGTCCATTCCCAGCCTCTCTCACTGCTGTTTATCTAACCCAAACTTCACCAGTTTGCTCTCGACAGTCACAGGCATCCCAAAGGGCAGGATCTCACCTGGGAGCAGGGAGTTCACTGGAAGAAGGGATTTGCCAAACCTGAGACACTTTGCCAGCCTGAACCTCTCTGTGCAAAGGATGCCTTGAGTTGAAGATGGATTTCTGGCTAAAGAGGTGAGAAGCAAGTGCTGGAGAACCCCCCTGTCATGGGAGAGACTTTCAAGTCTCAACTCGGGGCAGCTCCTGCCTGGGGAGCAGGGAGGGGGTGAGCTGGGCTTCCTGCTGTTCTGCCACATTCTGGGGGTGCAGTCAAAGACCCTCCACTGCAGGGGGGATTCTCAGGCCTGTGGTTGGGCTCCTGAGCCTGGATTTTCACCCCGAGAAGCCCAAACTCCATGCTCAGCTACCCTGGGGCTGCACATGGGATCAGTGGAGACACCAACCTTCACCAACTGGCTCGTCCCCAGCAGGGACTGAAAGGAGAAGGTTCAAGGCCTCTGAGACTGGTGATGATCTGTTCCTTCCCACACTTATCCCACAGGGGGGACCTCTTTTGCATTCCTCCTTCCTCTCATGGTCTTACATCCCTGTGGAAGGCTGCAGGCTCAACCTCAACTGGGCAGAGACCTCAGCAGAGTGGCCAAGTGTGTGCTTCTAGTGGGGACAAGGGCTGACAAGTAAGTCCTGACATGGATATCAGGGAAGGTGTTGGATTTTTCCAGATTCACAACAAGCCCTGGCAGGACCAGCTCTTCATTCCTGGGTAAGTCTGAGCAGCTCTGGGCAGAACAAGAAGCAGCTCCAGCTTTTGGCTGAATTACAGAACGAAACCAAATTATGGCTTTTTGCCATGGAAATAAATCATGCAGAAACCAAGAGTGGGAGTTTTCTGTTCCTCTGTGCTCGCAACTCTCGTGTCAGTGTGTGCTCGGGGAAGTGACAAACACCAGCACTGCAGCGACCGGTGACAAGGTGACACAGGCTGTGGCTGCACAGAGACACAGCTGTGGCTGCCACCAGCCAGGGACAGCTTTGATCATGGGAACTTCACACCTTCTGCTCCCCTGCGAGGCACAAACCACGGGGCTGATGGTGCACTTAGAGCACCAGGGCAGGCAGGGGTGATGTGACCTGCAGCTCTGTCCTCCACCTGGAAGCACTGGGATGGTCAGTGAGAGGGAAAAAACCATCCCTGGCTGCTGAATGTGGTGGAGCTGGAGCAGGAGGAGGAGGAGGAGGCTGCAAAGAGCTGCTGCAGCTGCACCCCTTGGCTGTGTGGTGGCACGGAGCAGTTTGTGCCCACAGAGCTGCCCTTTGTCACTGCGATGTTGTTTCCCCCTGAGCGCTGAGAAGCCTCCTGGAAGGGGGGGGCTCCTCCTCCCCCAGCCCCAGGGCTCCAGCTTTGATCCAGCCCGGGATGGCCCTGAGCACTTTGCCCTCGCTGACCTCCAAAGCCACTTTTTGGTTTCAGTTTGCTGCTTCCGTGCGCTGGTTTTCACTTCTCTGGCAAATCCCAGAGCTCTCTGCTATTGCAGCTCAAGCTTTCTGAGCTGACCCCTCTCAAGCTTCCTTTATTATTCCTGGAAACAAGCCATTCTTTTACCACTTCAGCCCCACCCAGGCTGGGCTGCGAGGTTTGTTTTGGTGCAGGCAGGGGAGAAGTGAAAAGCTGAAATTATTCAGAGAGGGAGACTGTAGGGAAGGACGTTGTGGGGGTGCTGTGCTGTCACCCTCTGGGGTATAAATGGTGACAAGGATTAACCCAGAGGCTTTTGGGACTCCTTCAGGTCCCCCTGAAATCCTGCCCTCGCCAAGAGCCACAAAGCCCATACCCCCAGGGCAGGGGGATGCAGGGCACTTGGGTGGGTGATGGTGAGGGCTATCCCCAGGTTGAGGGGGCCTTTGTCTGCCTTCCCCTGGGATACAGTTCACCCTCCCAGCCCTGGCACTGAAGGGTCTTGGAGCACAGAAAGAATATGAATTCACCCCTGACACTTCCCACAGCCATTTGCTCCTCTTGCCCATAAGTCCACGAGCAGATGGGAGCTCTGGGGGGTGGAGGTGCCCATAAGGCCACAGGTGGACACTCTGGGTTGTGGGGTGCTCCATTTGGGACATGCTGGTGGTTTCACCCAGGGCAGAGATGAGGTGCTCTGAGGGTCACAGCACTGTCCCTCTGCTCACAGCCTGGGGAGAAGTGATCCCTGACCAAGCCAAGTCCCTCCACTGCCACTCATAAACCAACCCCAACACCACCTCCCTGCACGGTCCCCAGGGGATGCAGGAGCCCACATGGGGAGGCTGAGGGGCTGTGGAGGGAGGCAGGAGGGGCTGTGGGGCTGTGGAGGGATTTAGGAGCCCACATGAGGAAGCTGTGGGGCCATAGAGGGATGCAGGAGAGGCTCTGGGGTTGTGGAGGGATAGGGAAGCTGTGGGGGGATGCAGGAGAAGCTGTGGGGCTCTGGAGGGGTGCAGGAAGGGCTGTGGGGCTCTGGAGGGGTGCAGGAGGGGCTCAGGGGCTGTGGAGGGGCGCAGGAGGGGCTGAGGGGCTGTGGCCCACTGGCAAGTGCTGCCAGAGCTCCCTGAGCCCTCCCCTCTCCCCCAGGGGATGTGGGTGCCAGGCACAGCCCGTGCTGACCAGGGCAGCCAGACAATGGCCCCTTTGAAGGCCACAAACCCATCTGGGGTGGCCAAACCCTCCACAGCACAGGGCCAGGCCCTGTACTTCAGAGAGATGCTGCAGAGCTCCCCAACCTCCAACCAGCCCCAACCTCCAACCAGCCCCACTCATGGGAAGTGGTTTTACAGCTCTGCACAAATCGAGAGGCCAGTAAACATCTGTGTGTGCCCACGGGGTTTACTGGCAGCTGGAAAGTCACCCCTGCCTTGGGACCTCACACCTCCTGTGGGGCTCCAACCCCCCCCCCCAGTGACACAGCCCTGCCTGCAGAGAGGGGCCAAACCAGCCCTGGGCACTTGAGGGGCTGAAGAGGGGCTGAGGGCCATCGACCCCATCCCTGGAGGGGTTTAACAGTTGTGTGGATGTGGCACTTGGGGACATGGGTCAGTGGTGGGCTTGGCAGTGCCGGGGGAATGGTTGGACTCGATGATCTCAGAGGGCTTTTCCAGCCTTAATGATTCCGTGATCCAATAATTAGGGAAGTCCTCCAGCCTGGCAATGGCCCTGGCACAAGCTTAAAGGCTGTCTCTGCTCTGAGCCCCCTCAGTGAGGAGGGGAAGGTTGTTCTCAGCCACCCCTGAAGCACCCCTGGGGTGCAGTGACCACCCTGTGCTCCCCAGGCTGCCTGCACCCATCACACCAAACCCCCGGAGAGCTGCACTCCAGGAGCACCAAGGAAAACGAAAACAATCAACTTGTGTCTTGTTTATTTTCCTTTTTCCTCTGCTATGATGAGCAGACAAGTCCCAGTGGGGTCATTTAAAAACTGGGTTTGGTTTTCAAAGAATCACAGAATGGGTTGGGTTGGAAAGGACCTTAAAGCCCACCCAGTTCCACCCCTGCCATGGGCAGGGACACCTTCCACTAGCCCAGGTTGCTCCAAGCCCCGTCCAACCTGGCCTTGGACACTTCCAGGGATGGGGCAGCCACAGCTTCTCTGGGCAACCTGTGCCAGGGCTTCCCCACCCTCACAGGGAAGGATTTCTTCTTAAAGTCTTATCTAAATTTACTCTTTTTTAGTTGCCATCTCAGCAGAGCTCTGAATTTTCAGCCTGGTCCTCCTTGCTCCTGCTGGGGGACTCACCAACGAGGTGGGCAGAGGATGCAGCCCCTGGAGAGAGACTTTGCCTGGTGCTCCCAGACATTTGGCGTTTGAGGGATGCTGAGGGGTGAGGGTCAGGCATATCCCAGCCCCTGGAAGCAGCAGTCAGGGTGAGCCAGAAGCACAACCCCACAGCCAGTCCCTAAAGCTCAAAAATTCCTAAAATTCAAGTTTTCTTTGTTTTGTCCTTTCATGCCAAGGATTTGGAGCAAGGAGGCTTTTTTAATTTCACTTTAATTTGCTTTGAAATACTGTACACTTCATCCTCTTCAATGTGCTTTGCTTCCAAGAAAGGGCCAGGAGAAGTCTGAGGCATCAGCCACCAGAAAGAACTGTGTTCCCTGGGGTGTGTTTTTTCCAGACTGAGAAAAGTCTTTCTGGGGGAGGATGGAACCTCTGACAAGATACAGATTTCTTATCAGCTGTGAGCAACTTCCTGCCCTGATATGACTTCAGGGTTTCCTCTGGAATGCAGCCAGAGGTGACCAGCACTGCTCATACCACTGACCAAGGTGGCTCTGCTCTCCCCCTGCCCCTCCACACTGGAGACAGACAGTCCCCAGTCACTCCCACAGGCACAGGGTCCCACTGGAGCCCTTTCTGGGATGTGACATCATCTGAAAAATCCCAACATTTCTCCACCTATGTCAAGAATGGTGGGGGTGAAACTCCTGGATGCTGGTAGAAAGTCACTGGTGCTGCAGGGAGGCAGCTGCAGGAAATGATGGATCTTGTCCTAGAGGCAGTTTCTGAACTCAGGACCTTTTTAATTACTTCCTTTTATGAGCTAATCCCAATTCCTCCTCATTAAACCCTGCTAGAAATAGCACCTTACATCAGCCAGTCTCACCAGTTTTTTCCAGGTTCCCCTTTCATTCAAGATGGAGAATTTCCCCATTTCTGCTGTCACTGAGTCTATTTTGGGCATTTGCTTTCCTTAGCACTTTCTCCTGGGATTTTTTTGAAGGGACTTGGAGAAAACCTCTTTGTGTAAATCAGAGCAGCATCAGCCAGACTCCTTCAAATCCCACTGACTCCAAGCAGTGCCTGCTGAGTCAGGAATCCTGAAACCACTGGAACCAAGATGGGAAAACTTCCCTCTCACACCACAGTTTTGCCCTGCAATGAACTTAATCCCCCTGGAGATGCTCCAGCCCACTTTGCCCACTCCTCCATGGCCATCTTCATGTCTCAAGGGTAGGATGGTTCTTCATCCGAAACACACCCAACCTCTCTTCCTAAAAGAGGGGAAGAGCTGGAAGAAGTGACTCTGTCATTTCATCATGACTGGAATGTGGGGAATGGGTAAGGAAACATTTTTTTAGGATTGTGTTGCGACATCCCAGGGCATCACTGACATGACTGTAACCTCCCACCTCTATCCAGCTGATAGAGTGAGGGCTTTACTCAGATTTCTAAGGAAAAATTAGATTCCTAGAAAACCAAACAACTTGGCTCTTGGGGTTATTTTTTGCTTTCAGCAGTAGAAAAGTTTCAGCCCTTCCCAGTCCCCTGTAAAACAAATTGTCTAAACTAAACTGACTCAGCTGAATTAAGGAGTTTTTTGGTTTTATTAACTAAAAAATGATCCCCGAGAGTCTAAAATTGTTTGGCATCTTCTTGATAGCAAAGGGATGAAGGCAGGGAGGTGTCCAGCTGCCTGAGAGGGGAAATCTGTCACTGAAAACATTTGAATAATCGCTGCAGATTTCCAGCTAATTCCTCTGTTTTCACGAGACTCATCTTTTATCGGATGAGTCTCGTCTTTATTTCCTCCCCATAAATGGAGTTTTGGGCAGGAGCAGATGGCTGGAGGTGGTGGATCTGGAGACATGACCCACGAATGCTTGAAGGCACAGTCACGGGGAACAGCTCAGAGCTCTTACGTACTTCCACAACTGCATTCCCTGGGCAGCCAGCCGGGATCCAAGGGAGCTGGAGCTCATTCACAGACGGCTCCTAGTCCAGCTGGAACAGTTGGAACGCCGAGTTCCCACCTCCTGCCTGGCCAGGAGCCCTCCTCATCCTCCTGGGATAGCTGGGAACAGGCAACATGACAAGTGGAGTGAGGGAATGGGATCTGGACGGATGAGTGAACCTGTGAGGTGCCTGTGCAGAGGGAAGGATGGAGAGGGGGCCGTGGTGTGTCCAGGAAGGTGATGCCCAACTTGGCAAGAGCCCCATTTGCTCCATGGGATTAATCTGCCTGGGTGAGGGGCATCACCATGGCTCCCACCAGGAACCTCCCTGAGGGTGGGACATCCCTGGGACTTCTCCTGTGAAAGTCCAAGGTGGCCTTGAACTCCAGACCCCTCTCTGGCTGCATGGAGCACAGCAGTTATCCTGCCTGGAGCAGAGCAGTTATTCCTCATGGAGCAGAGCAGTTATCCTGCCTGGAGCAGAGCAGCTATTCCTCATGGAGCACAGCAGTTATCCCTCATGGAGTAGAGAATTATCCTGCCTGGAGCACAGCAGTTATCCTGCCTGGAGCAGAGAATTATCCTGCCTGGAGCACAGCAGTTATCCCTCACGGAGCCAACCAGCCATGGCTGTTGGAGGGCTGTGCCCACCACACAGAGTTGGAGGATATTTGGAAAACACTGGGTTATTTCCAGAAGGTTCCTGGGGCAGGGGCTGGAGCCTTTAATAGAAAGAGGATGACTCAGTGCCCAGCACTGTGGGGAGGGTGCAGAGGTGCTGCTGGTGAGGTTGGGTTGCTCCACTTGACGTTATAATCCTTCCACTGGAAGCATCCCCCAAGACATCACCACTCCATGATGTCTTGAAAACAAAAAGGAGGCACATCTCAGGAACACCTGCTTCCCTCTGGAGAACATATATCCTTCTAGGAATGTCTCGTCACAGCTGGAGAGCCCCCAGCTCTTCCCAAAGCGTTCATCACCTCCCTACCAGGCCTTCCCTCTCCTCCTCAGGGACAGAGGGGAATTTGTTAGACCTCCATGGCACTCTGTGCAGGCTGGTGGCTTCTTCCCCATGAACCATCCCTGTCTCAGGCCTTGCCCAGCCCTGGGAGAGCTGTGAGCTCTTACCCTCTCCCATACAATGTGCTACTTCCCCTTGTCTGTGGTCATGACAATTTTCTGCTGAGACAGGATACTCTTTTCTTCCCAAAATCCCAGTTTCTGCTCATGGCCTCATCCCAGTTACTCTGCTCCTGATCTCCTGATGTTCATAAGCAGTGTCTCCTTCCTCACCCTGCTCCTGGAGCTCTTTCTGCCTCATCCTCAGGGCCACAAAGTCTCCAAACACCTTTTGGCTCTCTGCAACCCCAAGGCTAATAATGAAAGGCCTCACCTACCAGTAGCCCTTGAAATTTAACTGGCTAATACAAATTGGTCATTCAGGGTCTCTTTATAGGACCTGGAGTGCAAACAGGCACTTCCAGGAGATAACACCCCATCTCAGCTCTCTCTCCCTTCCCTTAAATTGAGGAGGAAATTTGAGTGCTTCAACTCTAGGACTCCTGTCTCATGCCCACCACTACCTGTGCTGGTGCCTGCAGTGCTGTCACGGCTGCAGGACATGCCCAGAGTCACCTCCAGCTCTGTGGAACATGTACAGGGCACTGGTGACAGCTCCCATCTCCTGCTCCTAGGGCAGTGTGTGAGGGAAGCAGTCCATGGCAAAGGACCTTTCCCAGTCCCACAGCCCCTTTTTCCCTAACCAGCCTCATCCCATTGATGCCCTTCTGCACAGCTCTGTCCTTTGGGCTACTCAGGCAGGTTGGGCAACAGGGGACTTGACAAATGCAGGAACCTCCACAGAGGAACTTCTTGCTAAGGGACAGGCATGAAAGAAGCAGAAATAGCCACAGTCACTGTTTCATATCCTGTGTCACTGGGGAGGCACTGAATCAAGGGGGGAGCTTCACTCTTCCGGGGCTGGGGCTGCTCTGTTCCATCACGGGACTGCACCACGAGTGGACTCTCCTCTGGGGGAAATTCCATCATGCCTACGTAAGGCTCCACATGGACCTCTCATCCCATAAATTGAGGGGCTGGTGACCGTCTCAGCATCAGCCAGAAAAGAGGCTTTCAAGCTCCCCTTGCCTGCTGAGCTCCAGCCACCACTTCTCTGCTGACATGAAGGTCTCCGTGGTTGCCCTCGCCATCCTCGTCGCCGCCTTCTGCTACCAGAGCTCTGCTGCACCATGTAAGTCCGGGGGCTCCCCATCCTCCCTCAATGGGGACAGGAGAGATATCCCTGCTGGGACAGAGTCCCTTCTGCCAGCACTTCCACCCCGGGTCCCTCCCCATGTTGTCAGACCATCCTCAGGCAGGTGCTCCAGGGTCGTGGGGGCTCTCCTGCCACGGGAAAGGCACAGTTCAAAGACCATTAGGGTAAAACCTAAACCCTGTTTTACCCTTTTTGGGTAAAAAAGGGTTAAAATCACAACCACACCCCCACACAGTGCTGCAGAGGTCAGTGATGCTGTGCAGGGCACCCTGAGGAGGGCTGGGGGTGGCCAGGTCTGGGCTGGGAGATGTTGCCTGGTGACACGGGTTCTGTCAGTGCCAGCTCGGGGTGAAGCCAACAGGGAAAAAACTGAAGGAAGAATTAAAAAGACCTCTTCTTTTCCCTTATTCTTCCACGTCCTCCCCACTCCCCAGAGCCAGGGATGTGGGATCCCAGCTCCCTGGCCCTGCTCCCCATCCCTTGCCCCTGCTGATGATTGTCTTTGCCCTCCACAGTTGGCTCCGACCCCCCGACCTCCTGCTGCTTCTCCTACTTCTCCCGGCAGCTGCCCCGGAGCTTTGTGGTGGATTATTATGAGACCAACAGCCAGTGCCCCCAGCCAGGCGTTGTGTAAGTCCCCTCCTCAGGGCAGTGGGGAATTTGGGATGAGGATCCAGGGAGGGAAACACCCCTTTTCCAAAGACAGGGAATGGAGGCTGGGGGAGACAAGAAGTACAAGGTGATGCTCTGTGGGTTTAGAGCACAGAAGTCTCACCCTGGTCCTGCTCTACCACTTTGAAGACTTAACTGGTGTGGATGGGCACAGTATTCTCATCCCATCCTTGGGAGAGGCTGGAATTGGGCAGGGCTCTTGTTCCATCCCTGGAATCCCCTGCTGGGATGGAAACCAAAAGGGAGTAAATTAGATAAGACATTAGGAAGAAACTCTTCCCTGTGAGGGTGGGAGGCCCTGGCACAGGTTGCCCAGAGAAGCTGTGGCTGCCCCATTCCTGCAAGTGTCCGAGGACAGGTTGGAGCAACCTGGGCTAGTGGAAGGTGTCCCTGCCCATGGCAGGGAGTGGAATGAGATGAGCTTTAAGGTCCCTTCCAACCCAACCCATTCCATGATCCTGTGATTCCCCATTCATTCTCCCACCAAAAACTGACCTCTCTGCATCCCACAGGTTTATCACCAAGAAAGGCCGGGAAGTCTGTGCCAACCCTGAGCAGGAGTGGGTCCAGCAGTACATGAATGACCTGGAGCTGAACTGAGATCCTGCACAGATCCTGCTCCGTGTCCCAGCTCCCGGGATGGGGGAGCACGACCCAGCTGTGGATGCATCAGAAATGCTTCAATGCCCTTTAGAGCTACCTGAGAAACTGAAAACGTTCCAGAATCCAACCTAATGTTTTCCTATTTAATTTTTTTATAGGGGAGGGATCAGGTGCAATAACTCCAAGCTAAACAAGAATTTTATTTAATAGATATATTTTTTTAATGCAGACTTAGGTTGTATGTTCTGTATTTAATTAATTGTACTTTTGGCATAATATTCAATCCAGATTTCAATAAATAAATATTTTTGTAAGAACTCTCTGTCTTTGCCTCTATTACAACCCTTTGGGATGACAATAGCTGACATTATCATAGTGGCAACATGTTCTTTATTTCCTTTTCCACACTGTCAAAACTCCCACAAGCTTTCCCTGTCTGAACGTCCTGTTTTGCAAAATAAGACAAGAAAAACCATGAAGGAGGAGGTGTGAGAAAGGCTCAGATTACAGTCAGGTAGCTCGGCTCACACTTTTAAAAAGCATTTAATCACCACTCGTTATGACAACTGGCAGCTCGTTAAATTCCATCCCTGGCCCCATTATAATCAATTAAATATTACCTTTAGGGCCTGAAATTTAACACATTGGCTGGTTTAGGGAAAGCTTTCTGAGAGCTGCAGCTAAAATGGATCAGCTACTCCCAGAGCTAAGGGTGGAAAAAATACCTTTCCCTGCGAGATTTTTAGAACTATTTCATTTAGCTCTCATTTACCTGGGACATGGGGCTTGGCAGATATTCCCTCTCAGGAGAAAAGGTGTTTTTTCTCTGTGTCCCCAAAACCTGCCCATCCCTGGGGATTCCTCTCCAGAGATCACCCTGCTGGACCCCAGCCCAGGGCAGGACCTGCCCCTGCAAGGAGACATCTCCACTGGTCCCCCCAGAGCTGAAGGAGATGGAGCCCACATCCCTGCTGGCATTTCCCACATCCCTGATGGCATTTCCCACATCCCTGATGGCATTTCCCACCCCACTGCTGGTATTTGGGTTGCTCTGGTCAGCTCTGGACAGGCTCTGTTGGATGAACAAGGAGGATTTGGGTTTCTCCCAAGGGAGAAAAGGTTCAGCTCACCCCACAGCGTTTCCAGACTGAACCTGGGAGGACAAACTGACCACCAGGGTGACACAGGGGGGCAGAGCTGGAGGGGGGCTCCCGGGCAGGGGTGAAGAGGAGCAGACACAGAGGCTGGGTGGGAGATGAGCAGTCAGAGGAGCCTCGGGTGGGGCTGGGAGGGATCAGGTGGACGTGGGTGTGTCTGGGGGAGGAAGGAGCACATCTTGTCACTTCAGGAATTGCAGCCCCTGGCTCCCCAGCCCACGGGGCAGCGTGAATGCCATCAGTCATCCCACCACAGCACGCACTGCATCCACTCAAAATAGCACCCAGGGAGGAGGGGAGGGAGGTGGAGAGCAGGAGCAGAGCCCCCTTCCTCCTGAGGGGAGGGAGCCCCTGGCTGGGGGGGTGGACATCACCCTGGGGACAAAGAGCTGCATGTGGGGGTGGTGGCTTTGGTCCAAACCTGGACTCCCCAGGCCCTGCACACCCCAGGACCAGCTCCAGGAGCAGGGATCATCCTGGCCATGCTGGAGGTGAAAACACCTGGGCCGTTGGGTACCAGCCAGCAGAGTGCTGGAGCCCAGAGACGTCACCCTGAGGGCTGAGACTGGCACAAAGCCAAGTGCCCAGAGCTGCCTCACTCCAGGGGACAGCAGGAGCAGGGGACAGGAGGGGGAAGACCTGCAGTGGGATCATCCCAAAATCACTTGAGCCTCCACTGTCCCTCTTGAATACAAGCCCCATCTGCCCCTGTGGGGGCAGTCCCACAGGCTTGGGGTTTCTTGTTGAAGGACATAGGGTGTGGGGTCACCCAGGGAGCATCATCCAGCCTGGGCGGAGAACAACCCCCTGTGCAATGTCCTCAACCACCCGGGTCACACTCCAGCCTCCCACAGCAGCCACGCTGCGGGTACCTCAGCTCACTCCTCACCACTATTCTGGGAGCCTGAGGGAGCCCTGAATTGCTCATGTCTGCCTTGATCTCACACCCACCCACGTGTGACAGCTCAGAGGAGCTGCAGAGTGCCGGGGAGGGACCCGAAGTGCTGTAAATTCACCCCCCCCGGGCACTGAGGTGTGAATGGAGCCTGCACGAGAGAGGCGAAGGCAGGAGGAGTGTGTGTGTGGGGAGAGCATCCCTGGGCATCTCCAGAGCCCCCACGCTCTGCAGAGGAGGAGCAGTGAGGATGGTGGCCCAGAGCAGGCAGGAGCTGCACTACCCATGTCACCATCAGCTCAAATCCACACCCAGGGATCCCCCTGCCCGGAGCAGGGGCTGTATTTGCTGTCGATGCAGCTTTTTGGGGCTGATTTTGCTGCTAAAGCTGAGGAATGCAAGGAAACCCTCACACTGTGCAGCCCTTGGGTTGTAGAATCATAGAGAAAGAATCGTAAAGAAGCTTGAAGATCATGTCATTACACCCCTTGGGCAGGGACACCTCCCACTGTCCCACGCTGCTCCAAGCCCCGTCCAACCTGGCCTTGGACACTTCATGGATGGGGCAGCCACAGCTTCTCTGGGCAACCTGGGCCTGGGCCTCCCCACCCTCACAGGGAGGAAATTTTTCCCTGGGAAGCTCATGGCTATTTGTGGTGCTCATCCCCCCCAGAAACAGCCCTGTGAGGAGCTCAGGCAGGGGAACACAGGAAAGCAGAGGGCACTAAGGCTGAGGCAGCAGATGAAGAGAAAGAGGGGCTGGGACCCCAGAGGAGGGTGGCTTTCGAGGGGGTTTCCTCTGGATTCAGATCAAAACAAGAACAATGCTGTCAAGGGTTTCAGAATTTGTAAACTACTAAGAGAGGGACTCATCCTGAAACCAGAGTGTGGTATTTACTGAATTTAAGTCATTAATTTACTGAAATCAAGTCCTTACTGCGGTAAGAATCACATCATTATTGTAACATCCGTGCACATCTCTATATGAGTTGTTTACATCTGGTGTGTCCACAGGCATTTTGAGGCACAACAAAAGCCGGAGGAGTTGGAGGTTGGAGTCTGGCATCCCACAGGAGGAGGAGCTGGGCTGTGCTGATGGAGATGTGGATTGATGGCAGCCAAGGTTCGTGGTCTGATGGCTTTTCCCTCTCCACTTTTTTAGAGAGGAATGAGACACCCTGAAGGCAAAATCCCTGTGCACTCAGGAGTGTCAGCTCTGTGCCTTATCCCAGGGACCAGGTCCTGGTTTGCCACAGGGAGGGGAGGCTCATCCCACACCCAGAGCAGCTCTTCCCAGAGACACCACAGTCAGGGAGTGTGTCATTTCTGAGGGGCCAGAATCCAAAAATGTGATGTAAAAAGGGATGAGTTGGCAGGCTGCATACAAAAGCAGTGTTTTCCTAAAGCAGGGAGATATCCCAGACTTCCAGGGCCGAGGAAGACATGGAAGTATCATGGCAGAAATGGTGCCTGGCTGTCACCTTCCCTGTGACAGCCAGGAGAAGGCTGAAGTGGCCACGAAGACCAAAAAGGCCTTTTCTGCTGAGTGCTTAGAAAGAAGCAGACAATGACTCACATCCCCCTGAGGCGACAAAACATTTTCTACTGGAAGAGAAAGGAAAATGTAACTTGTTGAGAAAGCACATTTCTAAAGCTGCAGAGCTGTAAATTGTGCTGAGTCATAACAGGGGACGCTGTCAGTCCGTCTGGGTGACAAAACTGAGCCTAAAAATGTGACATTAAGATACTGATTGCTCAAAAAATAGCAACACCCAACCCATGGTCACTCTGCCAGATGTGGTATCCTGAGGGGTTTCTTCCTTCAGCCAAGGCAGACACCTTGAGCAGAGCAGCCCTTGGCAGTGCTGGGATAATGGACTCTATGGCCCTAGAGGTCCTTTCCAAGCTAAATGATTCCATGATCCTGTGGCTCTATCCTGTGCTGTGCAGCCATCCCCCCCTTGGCTGAGGCTGAGCAGGACTTGGGCCTTGCAGGGTCTGTGTGGAGGCCAGAGCCAGGCAATCAATGCAGTTCCACTGAGGAGAACAGGGACAAGCTCCACTTGCCATGACTTAACCAGAAATCCTGCTTGCAGATCACTTTTAGACAGCAGGGAGCTCCCAAAACCAGATCCCAGTGCTCCTGGCTTCTCTCCAGCTGCCCATTGCCAACCAGTCTGGGCATCACACTGGTATCTGCCCTGAGCAGTTCCTTAGTTGCAGGTGATGCAGAGAGTCCACCAGCTGGAAAACTTGGGAGCCTGCTCAGAGCTCTCTGATGCCTTTGACCTCCACTGTCTTTCCTGGCAAGGCAGATTCATGATTTCTAGAAACACTTTGGATGCTGCATCAGGGTGAGTTCACATTCTTCCTTCTCATTCATTTTTTCCCTCTCTCTGCAAGATCTCCGAACTGTTGCACTTCCTCCTGCTCTTTTAGAAACACTTCACCCCCCCCAGTGCTGCAGCAAGTGCCACTCATCTGCTCTCTGGACACTTTCCATCCCGCCACCTCATCCCACCCCTGGCCCAGTGACATTTGGCCTGGTTTCTTCCCTGCACAACAGGTTTTCCTGGCTGTCCTCACTACTCCCCCCTTCCAACTGCCTCTGCTTCCAGCCCTCTGTAAGACCTCAAAGTTCATGTCCTTTCTTACCTCCTCAGATTCCATAAACTCCCTCTCCATGGAGCTGACACAAAATCATTATCTCCATGTCAGATGGCCGTGGTGTCAAGGCACTGCAGATCCCGCTGAGACCCATCACCCTCCTCCTTCCTGGGATGTGGCAAAGTTGGGACTGGGCTCATCTCTCTGCCCTGTGGTTTCCAAAAGACAGACCCTGTAGCTGAAGGCAGGAGGGTGGAACTCCCCGAAACACAACAGAACTCAAACTGCTATCCCAGTCCAGCACCATTTGTCACCAGGAGACTCCTAAAGCACCATCCAGGACATCCCAGAGAAATTCAAGAGACTATTTGCAAGAGCCTGGAGTGACAGGACAAGGGGGAATGGCTTCCCACTGCCAGAGGATATTGGGAAGGGATATTGGGAAGGAATTCTCCCCTGTGAGGGTGGTGAGGCCCTGGCACAGGTTGTCCAGAGAAGCTGTGGCTGCCCCATCCCTGGGAGTGTCCAAGGTCAGGTTGGATGGGGCTCTTGGAGCAACCTGGGCTAGTGGAAGATGTCCCTGCCCATGGCAGGGGGGTGGAACAGGGTCCCTTAAGGTCCCTTCCTACTCAACCCCTTCTGTGATTCGAAGATTCAATGATAAATTGTGCTGAGTGTTTCAGGCTGTGTTTTACCAACTCTCATTTTATTTGAATTCAATTGGCCTCAAATTGAGCAGCTTTGTGATTTCTGTCCACCAGCTGCTCTCTGGGCTGGAGAGGAGCAGGTCCAGGAGCACCCTTTGCCCTCTGAAATGTTTTGGGTTATCAGGGATGGACGCATCACAAAACCACACCTTAAACCACACAAGGCTCCCCAAATCAACCCTTTATTGCCTTATTCTGATATAATTCACACCAAAATCAGCACTACGTGGCAGGCTGGGCTCATATCCTTCTCCAGCAGCCTGTGAGATGAGCACCAGGGCACCAGTGATCAGGGGACTCCCCTGTCCCCATTGGTGGCACAGAGGGTGACGGCACAAAGAGCCCCTCCCAGAACGGACGTGGCTCACGATGGGTGTCACATGCAGCAGGTCATGCCCAGCCAGCAGCCAGGACCATGCAGGGATCCTGCCAGGACCCTCCCCAAGGCACAGAGGTGTTTCCCTGGTGCTCCTGTTCACCAGAGGAGCCGGTTGGGCTCCCAGGTCTCTGCCCACCGGTGAGAATCCAGGGCAGCCGCTGTCACAGGATGACACACCCAGTCCCCTGAGTATCCCTGACCCAGGAGATCACCAAGGGCTCTGCATTTCTGCCCCCCAAAAAGCCCCCCAGGAAGAAGAAAGGCCGGAGGTTCCCGGTGAGCCGGTCGGTGAAGGTGTAAATGTGGGAGCGGTCGCTGACGTTGTAGAAGGAGATTTCTCCTGCCTCGTAGTCCAGGAAGATCCCGACGCGCCGGGGCCTCACACTCAGGGTCAGGGGGGAGATGGGGGAGGTCAGGGCCTCGTAGATGCCCCCGTTCTGCAGCCTCAGCACCCAGTAGCCGTTGTTTGGGGAGAAGAGGACGGTGCCTTTGCGGCCGGCGGACTCCCGGCACAGCCCCAGCCCCCACTCGGGCTTGTCTCCCACCTGCACCTCCCAGTAGTGGCGGCCTGAGAAGAAGCTCTGACTGCCCAACACCACTGGGGCGGTGCCAAACCTCTTGGGGTTGTCAAAGAGGGACAGGAGCAGCTTCTTGCTCCCGCGCCTCACGCTCTTGCGGTCCTCGGACACGCTGAGCTCCGGGTGAGCCGTCTCGGGGTCCAGGACCACGTCCACTGGAGAGAGAGAGAAGGGTGGAAGGACAGACAAGGCTTCAGGGGTCTGCAGGCATGGACACAGAATCACAGAATCATCGAATCACAGAATCAACCAGGTTGGAAGAGACCTGTGAGATCATTGAGTCCAACCTTTGACCCAATCCCACCTTTGTCACCTGCACCATGGCACTGATGCCACATCCAGGCTCTTCTTAAACACCTTCAGGGATGGTGACTCCACCCCCTCCCTGGGCAGCCTATTCCAATATCTGATCACTCTCTTTGTGAAGAACTTCTTCCTGATGTCCAACCTAAACCTCCCCCGTCGCAGCTTGACTGTGCCCTCTTGTCCTACTGCTGGTTGCCTGTGACCTGGATGAGGTTCTGACAACCAGTTCCAGGTGTCCCTGTTTGAGCAGGGGGGTTGGACCAGACGATCTTTGCAGGTCCCCTCCAACCTCAGCTATTCTGTGTTTCTGTGGGTGCTGGGCTCCCCCAGACCTTCCAGCCTCCCACGGTTGTTTACTCGTGCCTGTGGTTTTGCTCAGCCCCTGGCAGTGGGGAAGTGCAATGTAGAAATTCGAGATAACCATAAACCACATCAAGATGTTTGGTATCTGCTGCAGAGCAGGGGCAGAACGAGGGTGGCTGAGAACCTTCAGAGAGAGCCAACACTGAAAGCAAGAGTTCATGGGCAACAGGGTGCCTCAAACCCCTGAGTGACCTCCAAGCCTTCAGGATCCATTCACAGCCCACCCAAGACCACAACAAGGAAGGTCTCCCCACCATGAAACTGTCCTGAACTCATCAGTGCACAAAGTGGGAGCAGCTGGACAAAGCTTATTGGAAAAGCCTCCCCGTGCCCTGGGGTATGGGGGCAACCAGAACCCAAATGTGCCAGGGGCTGGCACAAAAGCAGCCCCTTACCTTTGAACTTCTTCAGCATGTCCCTCATGCCCAGGCACCGCTCAGGAATGCTGTAGTTTTCCTTCAGGGTCACTGACACAGGCTTGGGGGAATGGAACTTCACCTCCTCACACCTGGGAAGACAGGGATGCCCATGGGCTGTACCCAGAGCTCACAGCACAGCCCCTTTCCTGCTGGGAGCAGCGTTAATGCCCTTCTGTTGGAGCTTCCCTGGAGCTCCGTGGCTGGGATGAGCAGTAGGGAAAACCATATCAGCAATCCTGATGGGATTGGAGTAAAATGATCCAGGGAGCAGCAGTGCCAGTCCCAGGGAAGGAAGGAGCAAGGTCACCGGGCAGCATGTCCCTTAAGAGGGGACATATCTCACATGTCACAAGCCAGGCAAGACCTTGGCTCTGAGCCCCTGGAAAAAGAGGATGGAACCTCTGAAGGATTGACTCAGTCCCTCCTGTGTCTACCCCAGGAGGACCAAACCAGACGCTGGACAGGGAGGACAAGGTGGCTGGTGTGGAGCAGACACAAACATCTCCCTCAGAACCTGGAGCAGCCAGGACAGTAGGAGGAACAATCATGGTCCCTATCAGGAATAGTCATAGATACCTACCAGGAATAATCATGGACACCTATGAGGAATAATCATGGTACCTACCAAGAACGAGTACAGGTACCCACCTGCTCAGGATGCTTTTCATGTCCTAGGAGGAGAAGACAAAAGCCATTCTGGGTGTGTGGCTCAGCCCCTCGTGCCCACCAGCCAACCCCAGGTGGCAAAGGCCCCAGGGCTGAGGCAGCGGGGCTGGTGGCATGGCCTGACCTTGAGCAGCCCGTCAGCCGGCTGCTGGCTCTTCTCCTTTATCTCCAGGATCAGGTCCTCCAGCAAGCACTTCTCCTCCACCAGCCTGGCCAGGTTTTCATTGATCAGCAGCAGAATCTGCTTCTCCTCCTCCTCCAGCGTCTGGAGCAGCAGCTTCTCCTCATCAGCCAGCAGCCGATGCAGCTTCCCAAACTCGCTCACGATCCTCTCCCGCTTTTTCTTCACCATCTCCTTGTGATGAAAAGATATGTGAGGTGAAGAGAGAAAATATTAGCCAGGAAGCTGAGATGGAGCTGGGAAAGGCCCTGGGAAACCACCACATTTTTGACTTAGGTGCATGAATTTTAAAAAGCAGCCAGAGGAAATTTGTGCTTCCACCTCACCGAAATTCCTGCTCCACATCCTCAGTTTACCAACAGCAAGACTTTGCCCCAGGGCATTTCTGCTCAGCTGGACCCCAGATGTCTGGGAGGGCTGTTGGGCTGCAAGGAGATGCCTTCAGGTGCCAGGGTAGGTTTTTATTAGGTACAGCTGGAGGAACAACTCGAACCTCCAACCAAATCCAGGCTAATCCACTGCTTGGGCAGCTGGAAAAACCCACAGCAAAGGGAAAGAGCTGGAAGAATCATAGAATCACAGAATGGTTTGGCTTAGAAGGGACCTTAAAGACCTTCTACTTCCACTCTCTGCCACAGGCAGGGACACCTTCCACTAGCCCAGCTTGCTCCAAGCCCCATCCAACCTGGCCTTGGACACTTGCAGGGATGGGGCAGCCACAGCTTCTCTGGGTACCCTGTGCCAGGGCCTCCCCAGCCTCACAGCCAGGAATTTCTTCCCAACATCCAACCTAAATTTCTCCTCTTTTAGTTTAAAACCTTGTCCTGTCACTATCCGTCCATGTAAAAAAGCCCCAGGGCTGGGAAGGGATGGAAAGGGAGACCCAGGGAGGGTTCCCCACGTGTCCCACTGCAGGGTGAGGGGCCAGCAACAGGAAGGCTCTGCCAGTGCTTTAGTCTTTCCCCTCATTCCTATAAATTGACACTTTCCTGGAACCCTGGAGCAGCAGGAAAACACCCCACAGTGGCTCGAGTGAGGAAACCTCAGAATGCAGAAGATAAAGGAAACTAAATTCCATTTACTTTTTCATCCAAGCACATGATTCCTTGGCCCTGAGTCCTGGAGACTTCGTAAGCCAGGACAGCCACAGCCACTTCCCCCAGCACTCACAAGGGACTTTTTTCTCCTTTTACTACAAAAGCATGACCAGAGGGAGCTGGAGGCAGCTGAGCTGCAGCTGAGCCCTGACTCAGGATCTCACAGTGGGGGGACAGTGACACAGCCCTCACAATCTCCATCCCCAGCTCCAACAGGGACAGTGGGCTCACAGGGGCATCCCAAAATCCCACCACCCCTTGGCTGGGCTGCCCAGACAAGGGAACTGAGTAATCAACCAGGGGAGTGTGGAGAATCCTGTTTTCTCTGCCAGAGCTGATTAATCCTCAGCTCAGATTCAGGGCTGGATAACTCTGGGCTGGCAGTTTCATTTCCTTTTCTGCAGTTACTTTCACTTTCCAGCTTTCACCCTGAGGGACATGAAATGCAGCTGTTTGCTGGCGTCTGCTCTCCCCAGAACCATCTGGAGCCAGGCAGAGGTGCAGTAATTGAGCTTTTTTTTCTTTTCTTAATGGAAACACTCCTAGTTCCTGTTGCCGTGGAGCAGAACTCACCACACGGCTCACACCTGGCTTGGAACTCAAGCACATGTTGTAAAACAAAAGGCAATAAAAAACATCCTGTGTCTGATTGTTCAACCGTCACAAAGCCCTCGTGATTCCAGGGAAACTGGAGCGCTTCTCCTTCCAAACCTTTTTACAAAGCCACACGCGGTTCTGAGCCTGGTTTCCAGCACAGCTCCTACATCTGACAGCAGGACAGGGGGACATGTCCCATCCTGGAGATTATGGTGAATCCATGTCCCCAGACAAGACCCTTCAGGATGTTTTTTTTTAACTGCTGATGTCTCTGAAGCTCATTCTTTAAGAATTAAGCCAGGCACCTGCCTTGCACTCCTGGGTTTTCATCCTCTCTGCTGACTCACGCTTCTTCACCTCCTCCGCTTCCTTCAAAAGATTCTCCAGGGATTTCTGGAGTTTGACCTGAAAAGAGGGAACATGGGCTGAGCTCACCCCAGCAGCACCCGCTGAGCAGGGCAGGTTGGCTGGGTCCCCTCTGCCCGGAGGGGACAGTGACCCAGTGCCAGGCAGTGCCAGTCCTGGCACCCGAACCCAGCAGCTGTGCTCTTCACTCCACCCGCAGCGTTAACCCTCCCCATGCTCCTCAGCTTTTCACTGTATTTTTTTCTCACTTTTCATGTTCTAGAGGGCAAAGTGACAGCTCCCCTTCAATGCAGGTGTGGAGGGTGACTGGTGGTGCTGCCCGCTGGGCATTTGGGGTTTTGGTGCCAGCACTGCTGCACCTGAGGGGAAATGTCCTCAGGGCAGCTTCTCCAGGGGGTCCTGGAGGGTCTGCACTGCCCCAGCTTCTCCAGGGGGTCCTGGAGGGGCAGGGAGCCAGGCTGCCTCCTGAGCTGGATGGAAAGGGTGAGCCTGGATCCTGAGCTAGACGGACAGGGTGAGCCTGGATGAGCCTGGATCCTGAGCTGGATGCGCAGGGACTAGCCTGGATCCATCTACAGTTTGGGAGACAGCGGGTCCGGCCTTATCCCAGCAGCCGGATGGGTGCCACCATCTCTGCCACCCCCTCCTCTGCTTTCCCGGCGGTGCCACCGGTGCTGTTGGGAGAGGGGTGGTGGGGTCCTGCTGGGTGACCCCCCCTGGAGCTGCCGTGCCCAGGGCCCCCCGGTGCCCCCTCCTGCCGTACCTTGTAGGCCTGCGCCGCCTCCTCGATGGGGTACACGGTGTGCGGCCGGTGGAGCAGCGACTCCCGGCACACCACACAGATGGGCTCCTCGTCCTCCTCGCAGAACAGCTTGAGGCGCTCGTCGTGCTGCGGGCACAGGGGGGTGCCCGGGTCGGGCTCGGCTCCCAGGCCACCCCGCAGCCCGAGCTGGCGGATGCCCTCCACGATGTTGGCCAGCTGGCGGTTGGGGCGGAGGCCGCTGCGGTGGCAGGAGGCCCTGCACTGCGGGCACGAGAAGGGCCCGTCGGCCCAGAGCCCCTTGTCCTGGCAGTGCTTGGCGATGCAGCCCCGGCAGAAGTTGTGCCCGCAGTCGATGCTGACGGGCTCGCTCATGTACTCCAGGCAGATGGGGCAGATGGCCTCCTCCTGCAGCCGCTCCAGGGCACCTGCCAGGGCCATGGTGGCCTCGACGGCTGCCTCCTTCCTCCGGTGTCACCCAGCCAAGGCCGGCTCCCAGGCTGCCACAGCCCCACAGCCAGGGAGCTCCAGCAGTGCCATGGAAGCCCGGAGGACGAGCCGGCCTTGCAGCCGTGTGGCACCGGCCACGGAGGCTCCGTGCTGGCTGGGGGAGGAGCTGGCACGGGCCGGGACAGCTGCAGCCAGCCCCGAAGGCTGGCACTGCGTCCAGCCCGGCGGGTCAAAGCGAAAGGAAAACCCTGCCAGGAGAGCGGGACAGACTGGGGAGCGCCAGAAATAACCCGTGGCCATGGACTGGCTGGGGGTGGAGGAGGATTTGGGGTGTCTCTGGTGTTTGCTGAGCAGTCCTTGGACAACAGGAGCCCCGATGTCACCTGCCCACTGCCTGGAGGTGCTGGCTGGGGTCAGTGACCCCCTCACCTCATCACACCAAAACATCCCCCAGGACACCCAGCCACCGCAGAGAGCGGGAGTTTGGGAATGGGCTGGGATGGGGCTCAGGCACAGCCTGGTAGGAGAAAGGAGGGACAGGCAGGATGCACAGAGGGGCTGAGGGACAGCCAGGTGCCACCCCGCCACCCACAGACCCCGAGTGACAGCCTGGACCCAGTCACTGCTGCCCTCCGCAGTCTCCGTGGAGCATCCCAAGAACCAGCAGGAGAAGTTGCAGTTTTTGCTCCTTTTTATTACGCAAAAATAACTTCAACACCATCAGTACAAATGAGAATGAAAAGTTTCACTGAAAATGTCAAATAAATTAATATTGCCTTTGCAGAAACTTAAATAAAAGAGCTAAACACTGTGTTAAATACTCTGCCAAACTCCCAGGCAATGAGAAAGCAGGGATTTGTCTCAGAGGTGCCCATGAGAGCAGGTCCTTGCTGAGGTAATGCTTGGAGAGAGCAGGGCTTTGCTCATCCACTGCTTTCCTTGTGCTTTAGTTGAGTCACCATGTCCTGGACCCACTTCTCATCAGGGTTGGCACAGACCAGCTTGTCCTTGATGGTGGTGAATCTGGAGAAGGAAATCCAGTGAGCAGAGGAGGGGGAGAGGGGAACGGGAGATGGAGAGGAAGAGGAGAGTGGGACCATCTGCTCCTTGCCACCAGTGAACCCCGCCAGAGCAGACACCTCCACAGCTGCAGAACAGCCCCAGGGAAATGGGGGGGGGGTGGCTCAATGTCATTACAGGTGTCCTGCTCTCTGCCCCTTAAGCCACTTTGTCCCCAGCATCCTGCCTGGGGACACCATCCTGCCTGGGTCCCACTATCTGTGGATGAGGGGGGTGATCAGCAAAAGCTCCTTTGGCTCAAATCTCATGAGGACATCCAGAAATTGGGTGCCTGGGATGTGGGATTGTCCTCTGAGCTGTTCCCAGGCTGTTCTCCTCATGTGGGAGAGCCCTGCTTGGTGCTTTTCCTCATCAGGATGAGGTGTGATGTGGGGTTCCCTGGCACTGCCAGGACGAGCAGGGTCCCCAGGAGCAGGGCAGGAGATCTACTCACATCACAGCTGACTGGGAGCAGTGGCTGCCTGTGCGCTCATAGCTCTTCACAAGTTTCAAGGGCAACGGTCTGGTGATGAACTCAGCACAGCAGGGACCGAAATGGTTGAGAGAAACTGGAAGAGAAGTGAACTTTTCTGATTACACCAGATCAGGAAAAGTGCCAGTGGGGAGAAGTGGTGTCAGAGGAGAAGATCCCCACTGGAGGAAGTGCTGCTCTCACAGTGGGCTCCCACCACAGCCACCCTCCCATCAAGGAGCCAAGGCAAGGCATGTCTCCTTTCCCACAGCAGGTGCTGGGAAGGGAGAGCTGCCAAGCATTACTAGACCTTGTACAGCAGAAAGATAGAGGAGAGAGCTCCTCAGAGAGGAGAGCTTGGACTCACTTGGAGAAGAGGAGACCTGGTAGCAGAGGACAGCCACAAAAAGTACAGCAAGGGCTGCTGTGAAGGTCTTCATGATCCTGTTGGGTGGAGATGAGCTGTAGGAGTCAGGCTGGACTGGTGCAGGGTGCCCCTGGCTGTGCCTGGTGTGGGATCCCTGGGTTCACCCCTCTTTATAAGAGGGAGACAGTGACCAAAAATAGAAACGTGATGGAAACACTGGTGAAAGCCATGACACAATGGGAAAAGTGCTGTGTCACACGGGCCTGGGGAGGAACTGTCCAGAGCCCCAGTGAGAGCAGTGCCCATCAATGGTACGATACCATGAAAGGAGAGAGAACAGGATATGACCTATCGCTTCCTTTCCCCTGACCAAAGGACTCTCTAGAGAACCCAGAATTAGTGATTCAGAGAATCAGTAGGTGGATCTCTTCTCTGGAAGTCGCGGCAGCGGACGGAGAGCGGCCATGGTTGCCACACACTCGTGTTTCCCAGAACATCTGCGTCACGGGCAAACGGGACATTCCACCTCTGCCACAGCAACTGAAGTAGGAAAAGTTCCTGAGCCAGGCTGACCAGGCAGTGCCCACCACAGCCCTGCTGGGTCCCACTTGCAGCACTGCCCTGAGGCAACGGGGGCTTCCTCCATGGGGCCCTGAAGGCCATCAGTGCATAAACGTGCAGAGCAGAAGGTGGAGCGTGGTGCCATCCCAGATCTGGGCTCCTCTTCTGCCCTTGGCCATCCCTTGCAGCTAGTCCTTGGGGAACTGGTTCTGTTGCTACATCATCAGTGACAGCTAAAATAGTGCTTAGTTCTCCCTGGACACAGGAATCAGCCATTGATGGTCACAGAGAGCATCAGGAGCTCATGAGCACATCGGCACAGCAGAGTTGGCTCAGATGATCATTTGGTTCCAGCACTGACACCCTCCTGACACTGCTCTGTCATTGTCCCACCAGCCATGGACACACAGAGAAGAGACTGGCTGGTTTAGCCCATATTGTTTGGGCCAGGAATGTTGTCACTGCACTGGCAGAAAAACTCCTGCTGGAAATGCTCCATCCCTACAGGAGGGCTCTGCTGGCTCCCAGGAAAAGCCTCAGGAGAGTGGAGGAGGAGTGAGGTCTCCATGGTGCTAATGAACATGTCCAGGTGCTGGACAACCACAGCATGATGGGAAACCCACGAGAGCAGGCTGCCATTCCTGATGGTCCAGCGACAAAAGGGGTCCTGTCTCTCTGTTGAGGATGATCACAAAGTGGAATCCCCTGCCCAAAGTGGAGGTCTTGCAGGAACCCAGAGGAGGAACTCAAAGGGAAATTAAGCTCCCATCCACCCCCATTCCCACTTTGGCCATGCCACACCTCCAGCAGAGACACAGCAGCTCCCAACCATCCCCATTCCCAATCCAGCCATGTCACACCTCCAGCCCACCCATGAGGGTTCCCCTCACCCTGCTCCCACACTTCCCCTGCTTTGGGAGCTCTTGGCACCCTCTTTCCCCCATTGCTGCTCAGGGATGCTGGGGAAAGTGTGGATGAAACTCCTGGTCCCCTGTCCACAGGGCTGGCCATGCACAGGAGACAGGGGAGGTGACAACAAGGTCACACACCTCGGCTGACAGCCCTGCCTGAGGGTACAGGGGGCAGGTTGAGGCTGGAGATGCTAGAAAAAGGCTTGGAGACAGATCTGACTGTCTGGGAGACTGGGAAACACTCAGAGAGGTGAGGTTGAGATCGGGCTGAGATGAGGAAAGGATAGTGATGACCTGCCAACCCAGGGGCCACCAACATCCGCCTCTCCCACCCCCTGCTCCTACCAGCACACTCAGACCCAAACTTCCACACGTCCCCTGTTCAGACCAACCTTCCACTCCTCTGACACATCTCCACACAGGGACCAGAATAAAACTGAGAGGAGGAGAACAGGCTGGGGAATGAGCTGGAGCCTCCTCACTGATGGCTCACACCAACACAGCCCAGCTCAGAGCTGCTTTTAGCTGAGTGTTCTGGATGTTCTTGGAACATTCAGCTACAGGTTTGATCAAAATGTCAAGATTTGTTTGGAAAAAATCAGTATTTTCTATCAGGAATATAAATGTGCCTCAACATTGTCAATGAATCCTCCCTCCTTTCAGACACACCATGTTTCCTGCTTCCATTCACCCAAAAGGAACTCCTGGAGGTTTTGACACCTCTGCTATTACCCCTATTCACTGTTTTCCTCAACTCTGTTCCTTGAAGGTTCTGTATTTCAGTCTTGGCTGCTCCTTCCTGCCAAGACAAATAATGCAAATCTCTAAATATTTTGATTTCTAAAACCTCCTCCACATCACACATCCAAAAGAGTGGCTATTTATGGAGGCTGTGAAACCTCTGCCTTATGGTGTGTTTCATCTATTGATAGAAATCACACGTGGTATCTTTGGATCCCTCACCAGGACACTTTTGGGATGCAGGAGGAAGCCTCTGCTCAGCCCTGAAGGCAGCAGGCTCCACCACACCACCTCTAACCACTAATGTGGGAAACTGGGTTTAACTGGGAGCAAATCAGCTGGAAATGGAATGACTGGGGGACGTATGAGATCACGGGGGGGGCAGCTCCAAGCAAGAACTCGGATGAGATGTACTTTTGAGAAGAACTGAGACTTTCCACGTGGGGATTGGAGTCTGCAAGACGATGAGTGGCCTAGAAAGAGGGACAAAGCAAATAGTCCCTGTTTCTCCTTAGCAGGAACCATGGACCATCCAATGGAGCTGGCAAGAGCCAGGTTCAAAAGGAACAGAAGGAATTTCTTCACACCAGGAGCTCCTTGCCAAGGAACATGGTGATCTCAAGGAAATTTCCAAGTGGCTGAGTCAGGCCTTGAATTTCAGAGGGGGAAGCTCAAGACAATTCATAAAATGAGAATGGTTGGGGGCTGGGAGTGTATTCCAGATTGGGAGCACAGATATTGGCCTTTCTCTTCAAGGTCTCTGCTGTGGCCACATCTGGAGATATTCAGGCTGATCTAGATGGACCCTTAGTCTACATCCTCTAGGACTGTACATCTGATTCCCCAGACAGCTGGTCCTACAGGACCATCGGGGCTACAGAGTAGCTTGTGAAATCCCATTAAAATCCCTGGACTGAAATTTATACGCCAGGATATGCCTCCAGATGAATATTTTTGGTAAATGTCAGCACAAAGATACCAACAGTTTCTAAGCCCACGGCGAGGCACAAATACATTGCTACAGTTCCTACAATCTTCCAAGACCAATTTGGGGCACCAAAAAAGCCTCACTATGGGACCAAGAGGAGCGGGAGTTGCCAGGTGGCCCTCACAGAAATTTGGTGGCACTTCCCAGGACAGACACAGCCTGTCCCAAATTCCAGCCAAATGATGCCTTTGTTTCCCCCAAAACACTCTGTGCACCAAGCACCCACCAGCCTGGAGCTGAGCAGGGTTTTCCTGGCAGGTACAGCACAGCGTGACTGGTTTATCTACAGCAGATGAGGTTCAGAGGAATGAAGATAAAACCATTTGGTGTCGGGTTTGAGAGAGGCAGGATCTGAGGCTGCCACAGGGAGTGTTGCCCTTGCACACTCTGCCTCCTGTTGTCACCAGCTGGTGGTACAGGGGACTGCAAGTCAGGACTTGCACGAATCTAGAAAACAGTGTTCCACGAGAGCACTGGTAGATGTGGGGTCGTGGAAATTATGGAATCACAGAACCATCAAGGTTGGAAGAGACCTCCAGCATCGAGTCCAGCACTGCCAAGGCCACCACTAACCACGTCACTGAGCATTACATCTGTATTTCTTTTAAACCCCTCCAGGGATGGTGACTCCACCACAGTCCTGGGCAGCTGTGCCAGGGCTTGGCCACTCCTTCAGTGAAGAAATTTTCCCCAGTATCCCACTTGAACCTCCCCTGGCACAACTCGAGGCCGTTTCCCAACCCCCACCTCACCACAACCTCCTTCAGGGAGTTGTGGGGAGGGAGAAGGTTTCCTGTATCATAAAGGGAAGACAGGGATAGACCCACAGCCCCTGCCCCATGCACTCCTCACGCTGCCCCAGGGGCAGCATAGGACTCCCACACCCAAGCCTGCACACCCCAAATCCTACACAATAACCCTTTCCTCTGTGATCCCGCTCTGGCAGCCAAAGCTGTCTCACAACAGAGAGGTAAAGGAAGAATTGGGAAGAATTTCCTCACAGAAAGGGTGATTAGACACTGGAAGAGGATGCCCTGGAGGTGGCACTCAGTGCTCTGGTCTAGTTGCTGAAGTGGTGATGGGTCAGAGGTTGGACTTGATGATCTCAGAGTTTTTCTCCAACCTTAACGTTTCTGTGAAAGCAAGTTTGCCTTGGGAGAGACCTGGGCTCTGTGGGATACTCCAGTTGGATCTGCTGCCTGTGCCAAGGGGAAGCTCTCCAGCAGATGGCAAGCACTTCCCACCCCCAGGTCCTGCTCCCAAGCTGAATTCTCACCTGCAGCCACCCCTGCAGCCCAAGGGCCCTGTGGGGTTCAGGTCTTCTCCTGCAGATCCATGTGGAAACCTGCTCAGCTTTGCTTTTGAATTCTTGGACAAGCAGAGGCAGCTGCTGAAGCTGCAGTGCAGAAAACACATCAGGCGATGTTTTGGGGTTACAATTCTCCTGGGCAAGCAGGAGACCTCACCAGGACAGAGGTGAGGGCCCCATGGACAGCAGTCCCCTCCAAGACCCTCTCCCATCCCAGGCTGCTCTGCCTCCAGTGCTCTCCCAGGTTCTGCTCCAGGATTGTCCCTGCCCCATGGAGCAGCCCAGAGGTTCTTTGGGAGCATGAGCAGCCAAAAACTCAGCAGCAGCATCTGGTTTGCCCAAAACATTCAAAAACTGAGATCAAAGATGAACACCCCTCCACACACACATCTCCTCCTCCTGGCACACTCCTTGCTCCTCAGGGACCCTCCTGCCAGGTCTGGACCATCACCCTGCCACCAACCTGCCCTCCAGGTGGGCACTTGGGCTCAGAAGGTGTTTTTATCCCAGGGTCTGAGCAAATCACCCCATCACCAGGGCAGGGATGTGTTTGGGGCTCAGGATTGGGTTTGTGGAAGGTTTGTCATGGCCACTGCCCTCCCTGAGGGGCTTTCCAGATGTGCCCCCTCAGGGGACGGCTCATCTGCTGGGGTGGGATCAGGACATTGTGCCTTGGGGTTTCCAAAGGGGCTGTTGAAGGGATTTGGGATCCATTTTTGAAGGGGATCCATTTTTTCCCACCTCTGGAGGGGGAAAGGAGCAGGATCTTAGCTCAAAGCCATGTGCCCTGGCACAGCCAGCGGGATAACAGAGGGAGGACTGTGGAACTCTCTGTGCCTCTGTTTTCCTGCTGGAACAAGGGGGGTCTGTGCTCTCCCTGAGCCCAGGCCAGTCCCAGCAGCACCCTGGGACTCTCCCAGCTCTCACTGGGGAGGGGGTTGGAAAAGGAGCCTTTAGCTCCCAGTCCTTGGGAAAAGAGCATCCCTGGGCTCTGGGCAGGGCCCGAAGCCACTGCAGTCCCTTCTGGCCCCTCTCCTGCCACTTCTCCTTCCCTTTGGCTGCAGGTTCTTTCTGAGGCTGTCCTGGTGGAGCAGGAGATGTACACAGGAGCCTCGGGGCATGAAGGATGCCCCCTGCCCAGTCTGAGGCAGCACCTGAGGGGTGTCACACTCTGCAGAGCACTGGGCTGCCCAGTGTCCTCTCCATGTCCAGACCCGTGGTCTCCATCCTGCACAGGATACTCAGGTGAGGCAATCCAGGGAGCTACTGGAAGCAAGGAAGGTGACCATGCTCCCAAGCCCAAGCCAGACCCTCCTGCCCCAGGAATGTGACAGTGGGTGGGGAAGACAATGTCCCCACGCAGGCCAGACAGCCCCATGAGGGGCTCTCCCATCACCCTCCAGTTCAGCCTCCTGGGCAGGAGTAAGGACAGAGCACCAGAGCAGGTGAACCCCAGCCATGGCTTCCAAAAAGGACCTGCTAGCGGGGAAGAAGAGCAGAGCCCACCCCACCTCCACCCTGCTCACTTCCAGCTCTTCTCCATCATCTCCCAGTGGAACCTGAGGCAGAGGAACAGACCCCCCACAGGAACAGCTCTGTGCCTTCCCCTCTCTCAATGCCTGGAAACAAGGCACCCTCTCCCACTGGAAAACCCCCAAATCCTTGCAGAGCCCCACAGCACATTCCAGCAGAGGCACTGCATGGACTGGGCCAGCCCAGGGAGGTCTGACCTGCAGCCCATGGGCTGGATCCCGGCTCCATCCTGTTCCAGCCGCTTCCTGGAGGAGGCAGGAGCAGCTGGGAGAAACATCCAGGTGCGGTCCTCTGCTCCTGCCCAGGTCCCACAGTGGGCTCTGAGCCCTGGACAGGGAAGAGGAGGATGTGACTCTGCTCTTCAGCAAGAGGGGGCAGCTAAGACAGGTCTAAGCCTCGTGGTCCCTCACTGTGGGGTTCAGGGGCAGGATGCTCCATGCTGGGTAGAGGGTGGGAGAGGTCCAGATCACAAAGCCCTCACTGTCCTTTGTCCAATGCCCTCCTTTCCTCCATCTCTACTCAGCAGTGACTTCATTTCTTCAATTATTAATCACCTTGCTGCAATAGTAGCTGAATTAAGCCCATCAAACCTCCCCTGGGAGCAGCCCCAAGGAAGGAGGCAGCTTTCCAGACAGTGCATTAGGGAGAGGGCAGACAGGGAGTCCAGACAGTCTGGGGTGGGAGAAACGCCCTCGCTGCTCCATGCAGGCCATTTCCTGGCAGCTGGGATCTGATATCCCAGGCACAGGGAGCGGGAAGGTCCAGGATGCAAACAGCCCATCCCACACCCCGCTGGGCAGCGCCAGGAGGGTCCGGTGTGGTAACGATTTCAGCTGAAAAATAAACCACAAGAAAAGAGTTCTGTTGGGATAATTGCTTGCACAAGAGCTCCTGACAGCTCACATTCCAAACAGCTGCTCCCAGATTGCCCCATCTCCCTGGCAGGGTTTTCCACAGTTCCTCCCCACCTGGAGCAAAGACATATTTTTAAGGATGCAGGAACCCAGCTGGCACCACTCCAGCACAGCCCCTTCACCATCTCTGGGGACTCACTGGGGAGCAGACTCAGGGCTTTCAGTCTCTTCACAGAAATACTGATTTGTCCCAGTTTTGCAGAAATGTTCCAAGTGGGAAATTCACCTCTGGAGTGGGATGGGATTCCTGGTCAAAAACAACAGGAGCCAGCCAGAGTCCAGCAATTCACCAGGCTGAGAGAATCATAGAATCATGGAATGGTTTGGCTTGTAAGGAACCTTAAAGCTCATTCCACCCCCTGCTATGGGCAGGGACACCTTCCACTAGACCAGGTTGCTCCAAGCCACGTCCAAGCTGGTCTTGGACACTCCCAGGGATGGGGCAGCCACAGCTTCTCTGGGCAACCTGTGCCAGGGCCTCCCCATCCTCCCAGGGAAGAATCTCTTCCCAATATCCCATCTAACCGCGCACAAGTGATAGGTGACAGGACCAGAGACCCCGGCCCGGATCAGGTTATGCCGTGTCACTCCGGGCCGGGCTATGGGTGGACAAGGGGCCGCGCCGAGCCAGGCCCAGCCGTGCAGGCCGCACGCACAGCCTGTGGGACCCCCCCCGGTCTGCGGACCCAGAGGGCTCAGCCGCGGCTCAGAGCCCTTCGGCAGCGGCCTCCGAGCCCCCCGTGCCCGACGAACCCCGCGGGGGTGTCCCGGGCCCGGCCGAGCCCGTCCCGTTGCATCCCGTTGCATCCCGGCCCGTCCCGGCCGGGACGGTACCGAGCGGCCCCTCAGAGCCCCCGCCCACCGCCGCCAGGGGGCGCCGCTCACGGGCGGGGCAGGGGCGGGGCCGCGCGGGGTGAGCGGCAGGAGGGAGGGCCAATCACAGAAGGGAACGGGCGCGGGGGCGTGGCCACAGCCTTGCTAAGGACGCGCGGCCCATGGGCGGGGCGGAGGGCGGGGCGCTCTCAGGGGGGCGGGACCTGGCACTGAGTGGCGTCCAGCTGCACCAATGAGTTTGGCGAGTGCCCGAGGCCCCTCCTGAGTGGCAGCGCAACCCACCAATAATAGTCAGGAGGCGGGGCGGCGGGCGGGGCCAGTGGGGCGCGGGAGGTGCCTCTGGGGGCGTGTCCCGCGGTGAGTGGCAGGTGGGCGGGCCAATGGCGCGGGGCCCGCGCGGCGGCGGCGCGGAGCGGGGCCGGGGCGGCGGCGGGTCCGGGGCCGCCATGGACCGCGTGAGCAGCACCATGAAGCAGGTGGCCAACCCGCTGCCCAAGGTGCTGAGCCGGCGGGCGGGCGGCGGCGGCGGCCTGGAGGCGGAGCGGGAGAGCTTCGAGCGCGCCCAGGTGCGGGCGGGGCGGGGGATGCGAACGGGCGGGGGGTGAGTGGTGAAGTTCCGAGGGGGCGTGTCTGGAGAGGGGGGAGTGGTCTGTGTTCGAGGGCGTGGCCTGACAGGTACCTTGAGTTAGTTCAAGGGGCGGGGCTTGGTTGAGTGGGCGGGGTTAACACAGGTAGGCGCGGCTTATCGGAGTGGGCGGGGCCAGCCCAGGTGAGCAGGGGGCGGGGCCAGCTTGGGTTACCTGGCAAGTAACCCAGGTGTTGGCACAACTGGGCGTGGTTTTGGGAAGGGGGTGGAGCTTGTGTGGGTGGGCGTGTCCCTCCCAGGTGAGCTGGGTGGGCTCCGGTGGGCGTGGCTGCCTCAAGTGGCTGCGGATTGGCGGGGTGGGTGTGGCCACCTGGCCCCGCCCACCAGGGGGGCAGTGGGTCACCATGGGGGGGACAGCGACGGGGACCCTCGGGATGCTGTGGCTGAGCCCGGGGCAGTCTGGGGACATCGCGGGGGATGGACCCCCAGTCCAGCCCAGCCCAGCCCAGCAGGGCCTGCTCAGCCCAGAGCCCCCACCAGCGGTGCTGGGGACACCCACCCGCTGGCCTGGACACCGGGGTGGGGACTCTGAGCCCAGCCACAGCCGGGCATTGTGCCCAGGCCGGTGCCACCCTGTCCTTGGAGCCGCCCTGGGGACACACAGCCTCTGTGTCCGCTGGCTGTGGGGACATGGAGTGGCTCTGTGACCAGTGGGATCTGCCACACCCTGCTGGGTCCTCCCAGAGAGCTCTGGTGCCACTCGGGGGCAGCGGACAGGGGCTGTCCCTGTGTGTGGCTCCCAGGAAGAGGAACCAATGTGTTGAAAAGCAGATGGAGTTTGCTCCTCAGCAGCATCCGGAGTGTCCAGATGGGGCCTTCCCACTCATCACCCAGGTTTTAGGTGTCCCACAGGGAGGGGAAGGTGGCAGCAGAGCTGGGGGAGCAGCGGGGGTGCTTTGGGGGAAAAAAGTGGTGGTTTGGGGAAAGGACGTGCTGGGAAGCCTGGACAAGGCTTGGGGGGAGTGGAGAGGGAGGGATGGCAGCAGGAGGAGATGGGGACGCCTCAGCCCTGCTCCGTGTCCAGGGATGGAAAGTTCTGGTGGGAGAGGAAGGGAGACTGAGGCAGGACCAGTGGGATCAGACCTGGATGAGCCCAGAGTGGGAACAGCACATGGGGGATGAAAGTAAAGCCCAAGGATCAGGTCTGAGCGGGTTTTGCAGGAAGAAAACCCAGCAGGGTGTGAGGCTGGACAGGGATCACACACAGGGCTCTGCTCAGGTTACCTCAGAAATCCATTATTTATCCAGAGTGCTAAAGTGGGACTGGTTTGCATATGGAGCCTTCCTGCTCCTTGGATCAGCCATGGGATGTCTGGAGTTCCCAATGAGCTTCCCAAGACCTGCTGCTCCCTGGGAAGGGCTGAGCTTGGCCCCCACCACTTCTCCCCACATCCCCACGAGCTGCATTTCATCTTCCCCATCAGATTCCCAGACTAATCAGCGTGTCCCTGCCTGGCTTTTCCTTCTTCTCTACTTCAGCTCCATGCAATTCCTTTTCTCACTCCATTTTTTATCCCCCCCCTCCCTTGTTTTTCGGTAATTCTCTCTTTCTCTCCAGTTTAGGGAACTTACCGGGCACCCCTTAGGTCTTGGTCATCCAGTTTTTGTCCAACTTCTTCTTTTGGAGGTTTTTTTAGAGCAACTTTGTGGGTTTGGGTTTTTTCTTTTCGAAAGTGACTTTTCTTGAGAAAAGTTTCAGCTGTTAAACGGTTTTAAAATGAAGATTTTTAACCCATGTTTCTGCGTATACAGACTCCTTCCCTCCTCCACTCCAAACCACAAAGCCTATTTTGGGCTAAAAGAGCCCAAACAGGCAGAAACTGTGTCCAAGGGGGCTTTTGGGGAGCCTGAGGAACACTTGCTTGGGTTGGGAACACCCGATTTATGGGGTCTGAGCACCCTACAAAGCTCAGGTGGTGGTGGGACACCCCAGTAGTGGGGAGGTGTGGTGGTGAGGAGCTCTGGTGGTGGTGGGACATTGTGGCGGTTGGATGCTCTTATGGTGGTGGGATGTTCTGGTAGTGGGACACTCGTGTGGTGGTGGGAAGCTCTGGTGGTGTTGGGAAGCTCTGGTGGTGGGATGTTTCCAAAGAGGTTGTGGTGGTGAGATGCTCTTATGGCAGTGGGACATTGTGGTGGTGGAACGCTTCCATGGTGGTGGGATGGTTCCATGGTGGTGGGATGCTCTGGTGGTGAGATAGTTCCATGGTGGTGGGAAGCTTCCAAGGTGGTGGGAAGCTTCCATGGTGATGGGAAGCTCTGGTGATGATGGGAAGCTTCCGTGATGGTGGGAAGCTCTGGTGATGGGATGTTTCCAAGATGGTGGGATGTTTCCAAGGTAGTGGGATGTTCCCAAGGTGATGGGATGCTTCCATGATGGTTCCATGGTGCTGTGATGCTTCCATGGTGATGGGAAACTCTGGTGGTGGTGGGAAGCTTCCGTGATGGTGGGATGCTTCTGTGGTGGTAGGAAGCTCTGGTGGTGGGATGTTCCCAAGGTGGTGAGCCCTTCCATGGTGGTGGGACCTTCCATGGTGGCTGTCACGTTGCACGACATCTCTGCCCTGACAACATCCATCTGTTGGGTTGGGGACAAATGGGAATAAACTTCCTGGTGGCCTCTTTTCTTCTCCCACAGCTGATCAAGTGTCTCAGTTTTCCTGAGATGTGAGAACCCTGAGGACATGTCCCACCATGGTGTCCCCGTGGTGCTGTCCTTGCTGCCTCCTGGGTGGGAGCAGCTCGGGGAGAGCTGTGGACACACCCAGGGGCTCCCCTTGTCCTTTCCCATCAATGCCAACAGTTTTCATGGGAAGTTGAGCAACAGGGACACCAAATCCTGTGGTTCAGGGTCCAGCCCTGCCATGAGGGGATGAGTGTTGCAACAACTGTCCCCCTTTTTTCTGGTGATTCACCACCACTCATCGCCCCAACCACATTCCAGTAAATCTTTGGGCAGAGCAAAGGTCTCCAAGAGGAGAAAACCCACCAAAAGTGAAAATTCTGCCATATTTTAAGATAAATATTTTTATTTCCTGTGTTATCTGATGTTTGCATCCCCTCCAAGTTCTCCTGGGTGGATTGAGGGGCGTGTCCTGGTGTCGGAGCTCTGTAAGGAAGGTCTTCCTTGTTTAGATTGGAGCATGGGATCTTCCCTCCTTGGGTGTCCCTCCTCTTTCCTCACTGCAGTTGTCCCCAGCAGACATCCTTGTGCCACGATGGTGCCAAGGAGAGGAATTCCTTCTGGGCTTGGCTGGTTGGCAAAGACCAGATGTTGGGTCAAAATGGAGGGTCAAAATGGAGTCAGAAGGATGAAGGACTTCAGCAGGGCAGAGTGGATGCTCCCAAACTGTGCTGCTCCTTCCCTCCTGTTTTGGGCTGCCATGGGATATTTCCCTTCATTCCCACCTGGGACGTGGCCAGCAAGGCATCAGTGCAGGTGGAATTGCAGATTCCCAAAGGTGCTGCGTGGCATTCCCAAGCACCAGCTGGCCCCTGGAAAGCTGGAGGGGTGGGAAGGTCTCCTTCCTGCCCAGCTCAGCTGTTCCTGCTCCATTCCCTTCCCTCTTTTGTGAAACTGGAGAGAGGCCGAAGTGCTTGGACAGCAAAGATAAGGGAAGTGCCCTTGGAGTGCACTGAGCTCCAGTCCTTGTCCCTGCCCCTGTGGCTTCTGGGTGGAAGGGAAGCACCACGTTGTGGTGGTGTGTTGTCATCTCCTGGGCTGCAGAGCCACCAGCACAACTCTCCCTGTCTCCCCTGCCCCAAGCGCCGCTCCAGTGCCCGACCGTGCTCCATCAGGATCCATCCTGTCCCACACCATTGCAGTGCCCTGTCCAGAGGTCCCAGGGAGGAGGACATGATGTGCAGACAGTGCCTGGGGTTGTGGAAGGGGACAGAAATTCCATGTTTGTCCCCCAGAGCTCGTGGCTGCTGGGGCTTTGTGCCAGGAGATGTGGCTGCGTGCCCAGCACGTCCCTGTGCCACAGGGACAGTCCCAAGGGTGATCTGTCCTCATGGTGTGAGCGCTGGGAGAAGACACTTCTTTAAAATTCCTGCAGAAAATCTAAAAAACTTGCACTTCAGCCTCTTTGGCTGCTTCTGGGAACGTCATGGAGAAGCAAAGGGAAACAGGGAACACTTGGGCTGCCACAGCCACCACCAGCTCTGGCACATTTTCACGCTGAGTCCTTGGGACTGCGTGCAGCAATAAAAGCCATTTATGACTCAGAAATGTCCCTGGAAAGACATATTTGCAGCAGAAGGTGATTGTTGTTCTGGCTGCATCCCCACTCCTGCCATCAGCATCCCCGAGGTGGTGCTGGAGGTGTCAGATCCTCCAGCTCAGGGATTCCTAGTGGGAAGGTGTGACACGTTCCTGGCAGGGCACAGCTGGTGCTACATCTCCCCCCGATGGTTTTTAAGGTCCTGGGTATCCGTGAGCAATCCCTCAGGGGCTGCAAAGCTGTTTTCCATCCTGCTTTGCTGCTGGAGGAGCCCTCTCAAAAGTCAGGAACAGAGAGACGATGCAAAAGAAGGAGAAAAAGTATCAGCTACACATGAAATAGATTTGTTTTTCCTGCCCTGGTATTGGTTAATAAATCCTTTTCATGTGGGAACCAAACTTTCTCACAGCCAAGTGCAGGTTAAAAGCAACTTTGTGCCCATCCCGTTGCTGCCATGGGCTGTGCCATCTCCAGGCACCTTTGCAGCCCCACTAATGCAATTAATCCCTTTCTCCTGTCATTTGTATCATTGGGAATATGGCCCTGTATGTCCCACCCAGAGCAGCCCTGCTGGTTTCAGACCTGACCCAGCTCAGTCCAGCTCTCAGTTGTGGAGGAAATACCATTTTACTACTGAAAAAAAACAATTCTTGTGGTTCGGATGCTGCAGCCTGAGGCAGCTTTTGCCAAGAACTTCAGTTCTTACACAGGAAATGAGGCTCCTTTCAAAGCACCAGAGTGGGGCTATATATATACAGCCTCTCCAAAAAGATATTTAAGGAAACATATTGACACTGGCGAGAACGGGAAAAAATAGCTCCTGGCTGCGGGGAGCGAGGGCTGGAGGCAGCTGAGCCCATCCTGGGGGAGTAGGTGATACAGGGGATTAATTCATGGCTCTTTCATCTCCAGGAAAAGGAGCTCCTGGGCTTTGTGCTGTGTGAACCCCCCGTGCTTTCGGTCTCCTGGCTTTTGATGGGAATTAGAGGTGCTGGGGATTGATTCAGCTTCGGCGCTGAAGAAATGAGTCATCTCGTGTCTTTTCAGCGAGTCCCTCTTAGGAACTTATTTCCATCCCCAGGGAAAGAAAATAATTTGTCTTGTACCAGATTGGGGGCTGCTTTTCTCGTTAGTGCAAGCTGGGGTGGAGGGGTTTGGGGGTTTTTTTAGATAGATGCAGAAATAGCTGAGATTTTTAATGTGGGGATGGACTCTGGGAGCGGCTGAGCCTCAGGAGGGTGAATAGGTTTGATGCCTAATAAGTTTGGGGCTGGTCCAGCTGGGAATGTGATGGTTTTGGACCACCAAGTGACAAGGGGGGACCTTGTCCTGAGTCACACCAGAGGCTGGGTGGGAAGACAGGAATGATGGGGGTGTTGCTGCCCCAAAACCCCTTTGCCCCTCACTCGGCACGTGCTGCCCACCGAGTGTCCTGTGCTGAGGGTGCAGGGGGGGCTCTCCCTGAAATTCATCCTGTTTAACTCCATCCTCCTGAAGATTTGGGGAGAAACAGCCAGGAAGGCAGGGTTTTTTAACAAGTTCCCAATGAGAGGACTCTGCAGTGAGTGTGATCCCCTCCACCAGCACCAACCGTGACCCCTGAGCCCAGGGAAAACAGTGGGGAAGGGACAGTAGGATGTGGGCACCTGCCACAAGGAGAGGGTGGCACATCCCAGCTTTGCTGTCCCGAGGGAAAAATACCTTTGGACAGGGGCTGGAGGTGTAGGAGGGACAATTTTGCCTGAAGATTGAGAAACCAAGGAGAAGGTGCCCGTTGCAGCTGCTGGTGCATCATCCCATGGGTGCGACACGGGCCAGGCTGAGCATCGCCTGCCCCAGCACCACCCGGCCCATGGCACCCAAATTCTGTGCCCACCCTCATCCTGTCTGGCACCATCTGGCACATGGCACTGCAGCACAAGCCCCAGGACCCAAATTCAGTGCCCACCCTCACCCCATCGCCCACCGCTGGCTCCGGCCCCTCTGAACCTGGTCCCACAGCGGCCCAAGGCTGGAGGAAGGGCTGGATCCTGGCCCTCAGCCCTGCCACCAGCTTGGCTGATTGATTTTGCACAGTCACCAAGTGAGGAAACTTCCTGGGGACAGGCTGTTCCCCGGGTGGCAGCGGGAGCAGGAGCACAGCCGGTGTTTGAGCCCGGATGTGCAAGTCCCAGCCCACAGAGTGACTAATTATACATTGTGTGTGTTCCGGGCTAATTGCGGGGCAGGGAAAGTGATCCCAGCTCCACAGGCTAGAGGGGAATTATTTCTCACTTGTTTTCTCAAAGGTATATGCAGACATTTAATACTTTATTATGGACTCACAGAGTGGGTTCAGTTGGAAGGGGCCTTTAAAGGTCATCTCATGCCAATCCCCCTGCCATGGGCAGGGACACCTTCCACTAGCCCAGGTTGCTCCAAGCACCGTCCAACCTGGCCTTGGACACTTCCAGGGGTGGAAGTTCAGAGCAAGTCCAGAGGAGGCCACAAAGATGCTCCAAAGGCTGGAGCCCCTTTGCTCTGGAACCAGGCTGGGAGAGATGGGGGTGTTCACCTGGAGAAGAGAAGGCTCCAGGGACACCTGAGAGCCCCTTCCAGGGCCTAAAGGGGCTCCAGGAGAGCTGGAGAGGGACTTGGGACAAGGATGGAGGGACAGGACAAGGGGAATGGCTTCCCACTGCCAGAGGGCAGGGTGAGATGGGATATTGGGAAGGAATTCTTGGCTGTGAGGCCCTGGCACAGTTGGGCAGAGAAGCTGTGGCTGCCCCATCCCTGGAAGTGTCCAAGGCCAGGTTGGATGTGGCTTGGAGCAACCTGGGCTAGTGGAAGGTGTCTCTGCCCATGGCAGGGTGGTTGGAATTGGGTGAGCTTTAAGGTCCCTTCAAACCCAAACCATTCTGGGATTTCTAGGATTCTCTGATTTTTTTCTGGGATTCTGTGCTGTGTGAGTTCAAACTTTCCCTGTGCTCTTTTAAGAGTCCCAGTGGACCACGACTGCTGAGGTCTCCACACTCATGACATCCCATTTTCTGGGCTCTCAGGAGGAGGGACAATCCCTGGGTGTCCCTGGTGTTCTGGCACGAGCACCTTGCAACATCATTACAAAGCCCTGTATTCCTGTTCACCTCCGTGTGAACATGATGACTGGAAAACACGATTTTCCAGCCAGCATGTGCTAATTAAAATAAACCACAATGCCATGTGCTCTCTCCAGAGCGTTGAGCTGCTCTCATCCGTCTTTTATTCCAATAAAACAGACAAATTATAACAATAAACAGCAAATCTCCAGCCTGGCCCTGGCGAGAGAAGCTGTTTCTCTCAAAGTGTCCCTTTCTCTGGTGGAATTCCCTCTTTCCTGCATGGAGAGCATTTGACGTGCCCTCCACTGGCACAGCAGTGAGGGCCGAGGAGCTGCACTGCCCCAGCAGGACTGGGGTCACTTGGCAAAGAGGTGAAGGTCAGAGAAATCCAGGCAGGGAATGCTGGACCACTGGAAGCCCTCTGGGAACAGAAACCCAGCTGCCACCAGCCTTTGGGTCAGCACTTGGGGCGGCAGGACCAAACACCCACCCGGGAAGGGCACAGGCTGATGGTGTTAAATTGGGATTTATTGTCATCACATGGAGCTGGCCATCAGTCAGACCAGGTAAAAATAGCATCTAAATTATGGAAGTCCTGGAATAAAACATCCACAGCTCAGCAGGGTTTTGTTAGTTTGCTCCACAGCCAAGTACAAAGGGTCTTCTCCAGCTCAAGACTCAACTATGGCACATTTGGGCAACCTGGTCCCCCTCACTACCTGAGTTTCATGACCAGGTCATCAAACCAGCCTGGCAACCTCCCTAGGAGATGAATAAAGCTGGAGGAGCTCTGGAGCTGCCTGATACCACAGTCCACAACTTTTCCAGCCACTGGAATGGTGTGTTGGTGGAAACAGAGGATGCAAAGGCACCTGCTGGTGGGAGCACCAAACCAGTATGGCCAAGGGGCAGGAGGGGATCAGTGAGTGAGTGCTGAGTTTTGTGGAGGGCACAGGCTCCAGGACACAGCTGATGGACACACCCGGACCAGCCCGTGGTGGGGATTGGGGCTGTGTAAGAGCACCCTCTGTGCTGGCCTGAAGATGTTGTTGGAAGCCATGGCCAGGGCCAGAGGCTGCAGCAACCCCACAAAGCTGAGCCCATCCTCATGCCACACCACCAACCAGGACCGTAGCCAACCCTCAGGACATGCTCTCCATTGGTGTGAGGCTTGGCAAGCTGGAGAAATGTCCCACCAAAGAAGAGATTGAAATTCTGCAGTGACAAGAGGCAGCTCCGTGTGCTGAGAGGGTGTTTTAAACAGTGGGTTTAGCCTGGAGGACCTTTAAAGATCATCTAGTCCCAGCCCCCTGCCATGGGCAGGGACTCCTTCCTCCAGGATCAGGCATCTGGGCATGGAGGGCTCTGGGAATTGTTGCACGGAGCAATTGGCATCTTCTGCACAAGCCAGATGTGACCCTCAGATCCCCAACCTGATCCTGGGGAAGCCACTGTTCATCCAGGTGTGGGCTAAATGCAACCTCTGCATCCCACTGAATAAAGCAGGGATCAGCACTCCAGCATCTCCATGGGCTTGGCAGCAGGTCACACTGGTTGATCCATGGGCACTTGCTGATCCATGGGCACTACAGAATCACAGGATTGTTTGGACTGGGAAAGACCTCCAAGATCATCGAGTCCAACCTGTGACCGATCACCACCCAGAGCACTGAGTGCCACATCCAGTCCTTCCTTGGACACTTACAGGGATGGGCACTCCACCACCTCCCTGGGCAGCCCCTTCCAGTGCCTGAACACCCTTTCTGTGAAGAAATTCCTCCTGTTGTCCAACCTGAACCTCCCCTGGAGCAGCTTGAGGGAGATGTCAGCTTGTCCTGTTAGTTTTTCTTTTTGTCCTGAACTGTGTCACCAAGCCTGCCATCTTCAAGTTGCTCCTTGTGCACCACCCAGTCCAGCTCAACCCTTGGAACTGCTCAGGAGGAAAGTCCCACAGCACCAGTTGTGTGTGTGGAGATTTTCCAAGGCCTTAAGGCAAAGCTGAAGTGGAGGTAGGGCAAGACTTTGACTTCCTCGGTGTTGAAGAAGTCAGTGTAGGTGGGAATGGCTCCCCCAGAAGAGGTGCATCTTCTGCACTAAGTCAATGAAGCCATTGAATAACTCATCTCTCCTGGTGGAGCCATTCCCAGTCTGTGACCTGGTGGTGTTTTTCCAGCCAGGAATGTTTTGTGCACTTCACAAACGGGAACGAAATGTTCCGACAGTCAGCAAGGTTTGGCTGCTTCCACTGAGGTAAATACTTGTCTGGAGAGGGCAAAGGTGGGTATTCCTGAGCCTACCGAATTTTATGGTCCCCTGGAACTCTCCCAGTCCATCATGTCCTGCTGGGATGTGTGGAGGAGGTGTTGGGTGAGGCTGTTAACCCTTTCACCAGCCTGGGAATGGGGAGCTGCTTTTTGGTGAGGCTCCTTCCTCCCCGTGATCCTGGGGGACCCTCCATGCCCTGTCCCTGCTCTCCCTGGTGCCTGTGGTGAGCCTCCCAAGTACAGGCTTGTGTTGGGGTGATGGGTGGGGTGGATCCTGGACCTTCACCTCCTCACACAGGAGGTGTTGGGAGGTGGTGGGATGCCCTGGGACACAGCACAGCCAACATTTCAGTGGGTGGGATCCAGCCTGGAATTTCTGCCAGCCCGCCCTCCCGCTCTGGGGGCACCTCCAAAGGTGGGTTGAGCAAGACCTTCTCCTGGTTTCACCTCTCTCCTGCCCTCAGCGGGAGGACACGCTACTCCCTTGTTTGTCTTCCCAGCTCTTGCAGTCCCACTCCAGCTCTTTTTATAGCTCAGGAAGAAGTGCCTTGAGTTTCTGAGTCGTCTGGGAGGCCAAGCACACAGGGAGGAGTCGCAGCTCGAAATAGGGCTGTTCTTTCCCTGCATTCCACATTGATTATTTTTTTAGCTGAGATGTCCAAATTTGAAGAGTCCCATTGCCGCAGGCACTGAGCTGGGAACCATCTCCTGCATTTTTTCCATCCACATTGGGTCTTCTTTCTCCTTTGCCTTATTCCCAGTGCCCTCACACCAGCTGCTGAGCCTCCTCAGGATGGTTTTCCCAGGGAATGGGGTCTGTCAGCCCTGCCTGGGTGTTCTGTAGCCCCCAGATTTCACCCCTCGGCACAGCTGGTTTGGCAGGAGAGCTCCCAGAATGCCAGCCAAAGGTGCAGGAATTATTAATGTCTGAGGGGTGGAGGAGCAACCAGGTACCTGCCAAAGCTTCTAGGTGGTGGGCAAAGAGCTCAGACTAAATATTCCTCAATTTCTGCCCACGGGGAGGGACGTGAAGCTTTGACAACCACGCAAATGAACTGGAGCAAAGAGAAGAGGAGGAATTGTTGGACAAGACCTATGGTTTCCAGCCCCTTAAAATTATCTGGGATATTGGCTGCAGTGCCAAGAGAGGGCAGTGACACGTGGGCAGAGCTGCCCTGGCACAGCATTCACAGCATCCCAGGGTCGGCTCCTCTCTCCCATGGGAGCGGGGTATAATTAACTCTGTCACCTCAAGACTTTTCCCTTAATACTTGGATACCATTTGAGGGCATACCCTGGCTGCAGTCTCCCCCTCTGAGAGTTTTTGTAGCACAGGACCATTTGGGGTCCCAGCTGCCACTTGTCAGTTGGCCTTCGTGGATCCACATGTGTGCAGCAGCATCCTGTGCCTGTGTGAGCTGGGAATGGGCCATACCTGGGAAAAAGAAATCTGGGATCAAATCTGAACCAATTCTTCTAATCAGCTATTGCATGGAAATGACAATTAGCCAGGGTGTCCCTGAACCGTCTGTTATTATTTTAACCCTTTTTTCTCCCTTTCTGCTGCGTTCACCAAATCTGGGAGCAGCTGCAATCCAGCTTCTCTTCCCATCAGCAGGGGAGAGAGATTTTTCACATTGTGGGAATGCCAAGAACTGTAATCCCTGTTGGGTGGGGTGAACTCTGCGAGCTCCTTTCTTCTGATAACAAGCACATTTTGGATACCCAATCCCAGCACCTTTAAGGGATTGTTTCTTTCCCTCTGCAGCGTGAAGAGCTGTGATTTCTGCTTGGGGAAAGAAGCAACATCCCATGAGCAGTGTGTGTAGCCATGGTGAGAGCTCCTGCTGCTTCTTCCCCTGGGTATTTCCATCTTTCCCAGCCCTGGAGGGTAAGGAGATGCTCAGCTCCTTCTGCAGCACCACAAAGCATCCCTGGGTGCTCCCACAGCCTGGGTGCTCCTGTACCTGGATGTTTGCTTCTACCCTGCCTGTATTCCCGGTGCTTGGGTGCAAAATGCTCTTCCTGCAGGAAACAGCATAGTGCAAATTCCCAGGGATTCTCCTCACATGGATTTGTTTCTCTGTGCCTCACCAGGGTTTGGCACAGGGACTGTGCTCAGTGCTCTCTGGTGTGTTTCTGGTAATATCAAACAGCAGATTTCCAGCCCATTTTTTGCTATTTATCCAAAAATCATTAAAAAAAATTAGTCCTCCTGATTCCCTGAATGCCATTGGAACATGGAGATTTTTCTCCACAGAAGCGCTGGGTGCAGCTCCCACAGTCCTCGGGCTGGTGCCTGGCTCAGCCATCCATGACCTTCACCCAGGACACTCTGATTCCTGTGGCTTTTGTGTCCCAGAGGATGGTTGTCACCTGCCAGCTCTCACAGGAGCCTTGTCCCTGTGTCACTGCACCCAACCCTGTCACCTCCCAGCACAGCTCATCCCTGGCAGGAGGATGCCCCAGGGGTGGTGAGGACCACAAGGACCAGGGTCCTCTGTGCTGGGTTGGCCTGGCAGTGTCTGACAGCTGCTGAATTGCTGGAAAAGAAGGAAAGTGGGTGTGTTTAGTGTCTCTTGGAGCTGATTCCTCATGTTTTGGTGTCCCATGTGCCTCTCTGACAGTGACACACACCCAGCATTGGGTGGTTGGCAGCAATAGCATTGTGTGTGCTCCGCAGGCTGGGATTTGTTGTGGAGAGCAGAGATTTCCCTCTCAGATTAAACACTCTGATTTCCTGAAACACCGTGGAAATCCCAGAGCTGCCCTTCCCTCTGCCCTGTGGAACTGTGGCAGGTTCAGCCCCCTGACACCCCAAGCCCAGCCCGTATTCCTGTGGCATCACACATGGGGGATGCCCCCCATTCCGTGGGGAAACAGCAGCTCCCAACACCAGAGGGGCTCCTGACAGACCTGCCTCTTGCAGCCTCTACATATTCCAACTGCCTCTCCTCCATTTTCCCCATCCTTCCAGGAGGCACAGGCATGTTTTCCACCGTGTTTAGGCTCTGGGTTCCCCCCTGGCAGAAGCAGGACAGTGCAGCCCTTCTCCTCGGGCTGGGTGAGCCCAAGGGCGTGTTGGCAGCGCTCCAGCTGGGAGCGTTTATTTCCACACAAGGAAAAAGAGGAAAAACAAATATTTGGGTCTCGGGAAGGGATCTCTCAGCCTGTTGCACGGAATCAGCCCCTGGTCGCTCAGCTCAGCCAGGCAGCGACAACACATGAGACACAGTTTCCTTTATGCTCCCGGGTTTTTTCCACCTCGGGCTCCACCCCGGTCCCAGTGGAGATCCCGCTCCAGCCCTGCCGGCTCCCCGGGCGCTCCCCACACCCCGCGGGCAGGCGGAGTGCCAGGGGCTCTGAGCCCAGCAGAGTCAGGGAGCTCTTTGCGGGAGCATCACCTGCAACGGGAGCAGCCACAGGCACAGGAGAGGTGTCAGACATGGGAACGTGGCCCACTGGGATTGTTAAAAGAGCACAAGGAGAGCTTGAACTCCCGTATCATAGAATCCCAGAATGGTTTAGGATAGAGGGACCTTAAAGCTCATCCAGTTCCTCCCCCTGCTGTGGGCAGGGACACCTCCCACTGTCCCAGGTTGCTCCAAGCACCATCCAGCCTGGCCTTGGACACTTCCAGGGATGGGGCCGCCACAGCTTCTCTGGGCAACCTGTGCCAGGGCCTCCCCACCCTCACAGCCAAGAATTCCTTCCCAATATCCCATATCACCCTGTCCTCTGGTAATTCCCCCTTGTCCTGTCCCTCCAGGCCCTTATCCCAAGTCCCTCTCCAGCTCTCTTGGAGCCCCTTTAGGCCCTGGAAGGGGCTCTCAGGTGTCCCTGGAGCCTTCTCTTCTCCAGGTGAACCCCCCCCAGCTCTCCCAGCCTGGCTTCAGAGCAGAGGGGCTCCAGCCCTTGGGGTTCACCCACGGGGTATCATCCTGGCACTGGTGCATGTGAAGGGATGCTGAGCAGGGAATCTGTGACATTTGGACATCCATTTGGTCCAACACTTTGCCCCTGGACTGAACTGGGCCCCTTGATCCCACCAGGTCTGCCAGGAGCAAGGCCAGCCCTCTGCCCCCCGGCAAACCTTCAGCTTTCCGGAGCCCAGGGCTCCACAGCCCTTCTGGAAAGTGGCTCTTTGGGAGACAGGGAGGTGGACAGGGAGCTTGGCAGCCGGGGTCAGGGACTGGAGAGCTGGGAAGTGACCTCTGACCCCAAAGCAAGCAGACAAACCTCTGGGAGCACTGGGAGGAGGCAGCAATGCTTCGAGCCGGCATCACCCACTTCTCTCCGACCTCTCCCTGCGACCATGTGGAGCTTAAATCTGAACATACTCCAGCCTGGAAACTGTCCCTGGGCTGGAAATTGTCCCCAGGCTGCAAATATGTTGCCTATTTCCTATAAATACTTCGGCCACTGCCCATCAGCCAGAGGCAGGCACAGCATCCACTTCCCTCAGACAGCACTGCTGCTCAGGCTCCAGGCAGGGTCTGGCCCCATGGGATGGGGTCTGGCCACGGGGAAAACATGTGCTGTGGCAGTTCCCAACCTATTGTATCTGGTGGTTTCACCTCAGGAGAGTTTGTTGCCCCTTCATTCCACGGCTGTGCCAAAGCTGTTCACTTTTGGGCTGGGTGCTGAGGTGTGTGTGCCTGTACTGGAGCATCCACACAGCTCCCTGCTCCCCTGTCTGGCTTTGTGTGGAAATAAAGCTCAGGAGAAGGCGTGGGAAGGTCCTGGGAGGTGGTTACAGATGCCTTGGCTGGGCACTGAGCTGAGCATTACACGTGGCATTGCCAAGATCTGTGGTCTCCATTCAAGGAGCAAACAAAAGCAGATAACTAAAGTGATTCCTCAAATGGGGCAATTCAAGGATCACCTAAGAGGTTTGGAGGTTCCAGAAGGACCAGGGCTCCCTGCGCTTTGGGAGAGGGAGGAAGGCACCTGGGAGCAAATGGTGAAGGTATTTTGGCACTGTGCTCCACGTGAAGCCTCAGCTCCCATTTATGAAAGTCTCCAGGGCAGAATCTTAGAGCTTCAAAAGGAAAGGGTGGGGACGTGTTTTATGGCTTCAAACTGAAAGAGAGCGGGTTTGGATTGGATATTAGGGAGAAATTCTTCCCTGTGAGGGTGGGGAGGCCCTGGCACAGGTTGCCCAGAGAAGCTGTGGCTGCCCCATCCCTGAAAGTGTTCAAAGCCAGGCTGAACGGGGCTTGGAGTGACCTGGGATAGTGGAAGGTGTCCCTTGGGGTGGAACTGGATGGCCCTTCAAACCCAAACCATTCTAGGATTTCTAGGATTCCCTGACTTATCAACCACCTTCTGAATCACTGGTGACACTGATCCAGATATGGAGGGGCTGCAAGTAGAGGAGGGGGGACAAATCTGGGGGCTGTTTATGGGGGTCAATGGCCCCACAGATGGAGAAAGATGCTGAGGGCGTTGATCCCTGCGACCTCTGGGGCTTGCAAGGAGCTGGGTGTCAGCAGAGCTCTGGCCCCTGTCAGCCCAGGGAGCAGCAGGATGAGCCCAGCTGAGGGTTCACAGTGTGTTGTGACCTTTGCTGACCCTGTTTCCTCCTCCTGGGTGGTTTCCTTGTCTCAGTGGTGTCAGCAAGGCTGACAGGGAGAAGGAACACTGCAGCCCTGCATTGTGTGTGTGCAGAGGAAGAGCCATCCCGGGGATCACAGGAGGATTCCCAGATAACCTGAAAGTATGGATGGGACTGCAGGGGACACAGGGGCACCTGCAATTGTGAGCAAGTGGCCATGTGAATATTGGCTGAGGTTAGGTGGGCAGGGTTACATCCCACTGCCATGATTCACCTGTGCCAGCCCCTCACCACTCTCCTGGTCTAACATTTCTTCCCCATGTCCAACCTGATCCCACCCTCATTTTAACCCCATTGTCCTGTACCAGGACCCCAGAGCTGGAGGCAGCTCCAGGGGGGTCTCAGGAGACACTTGGCTTTCTGGGCTGCCAGTGCACATGGCTGGGTCACATCCCATTTGTCACCCACCAGAATCCCCCAGTCCTTCTCCTAAGGGTGCTCTCCATTCCTCTATCCACCCCTCCATCCATCCATCCACCCCTCCATCCATCCATCCGTCCACCTCCACCCTCATCTATCCATCCATCAACCATCTACTGAATGGATAGTGGTGGAATCCCCTGAGTCACTGCAGAATCAGTGGATCCAGGATATGGAGGGGCTGCAAGTGGAAAAGGAAGGACAAATTTGGGAGCCTTTGATGGGGGTAAATGGCCCCATGGATGGAGAGAGATGCTGGGAGTGTTTATCCTCACAGACCTCCCCAGCCTGTGCTGGTATCAGGGATTGTCCTGACCCAGGTCCATGACCTTGCCCTTGGCCTGGTTGGACCTCATGAGGTTCCCATGTACCCACTGCTCCAGCCTGTCCAGCTCCCTCTGGATGCCCTCCCTTCCCTCCAGCCCATCCACTGCACCACTCAGCTCATTCTCACCCTTTCTATGACTTCCTAGGTGGAGAAGAGGAGCTTTATTGCTCCAGGTTTGGATGGGAGGATTTACCTGGCAGGAGGCTGAAGCAGCGAGGGGGGAGGATGCTGCTTATCCCGCCTCTCTCTTTCCCTCTTGCATTTTTAATCCCTTTGGCATTGCCTTGCTGCTCCCTGAGCTGTGCTCACCTCGGAGCAGCCCCGCTGAGCCGTGTTCCACGGGGCTCTGTGGTTGCTGTAACACCGACAGGGATGGATTGAACCAGCAGCTAAAAATACCCAAGGGTCGATCACGGACCCGGCGTTTGCTTTTTGATTGTTTTAAAGAAAATCTGTATATTGACAACACAACCAAGCTGCTTCCTGTAAAGGCAAGGGGATAATGGAGCTGGGCTCCCTGCCCACAGCCCGGGCTGGCAGCAGTGCCGGTTTCACCCACACCCCTGTGTCCCACAGGGATCATGTGCTGAGCCCTGGGAGCCCTTCATGGATCCCCTGCTCGGGGCCATGTGGAAGGGCTGCTCCTCTCCCAGCTCCCCGTGCTGGGCCAGTCATGGTGAGGAGCTGGGGGAGCTCAGCACTGAAATAACCCCTTGGCTAATCCTGCCTCCTCCTGCTTGCTCCTGCCTGCTCCTCCCCGCTCCTGCCCACCCCTGCCTTCTCCTGCCTCCTCCTGCCTCCTCCTGCTTGCTCCTGCTTCCTTCTGCCTCCTGCTGCTTGCTCCTGCCTGCTCCTCCCCACTCCTGCCTTCTCCTGCCTGCCTCTGCCTCCTTCTGCCTCCTCCTGCCTGCTCCTGGCTACTCCTGCCCACTCCTGCCTT